>NW_028317696.1:0-23000 GCF_055824585.1 Amblyomma mixtum
ACGACAGGGGATACAATTCCTAAAGCCAAGTACACATTTTGTCCGCGATTGTACTTGGTTTACTAGTTGCTACAGTGTGCAGATGGGGCTAACCTTTCTCCTTCTGGAGCAGCTCATTTTTCACGTATGCTTGTGTTGTTTGGTGACCCGCAATTCGGGAGCTTGTTTTCGCAATGCCGTGGAAATGCAGCTTAGTGTCATACATGTCTTTGAAACTGTAGGCCCCGCTCTATATAGAACTTTCAAATAAAGCTGGGTGCTGTTAGTCTGTGCATGTCATTGATGATGGAAAGTGCTGAAGAGGCAGATGTGGGAAACTCGTGCTTGCACTTTGCATTCTTCTGCATTCCCGATGTAAAAATAGTCTTGCAAAAACAAAGCATTGTTGTTCACTGCTCATGATCCAATATTTTCTATGCAGGAGATTGTGGCTGAAGTAAAACAGTATGCTAGCCACATTTTCATCTTCAAAATAGTGCCCCGAGGAGACGAACTGGGGCGTCAGAAGGAAGCTGACCGCCTTCACCTCAACAAGCTTCTGGTGCGGCGCCTTTCCAGGCTAGGTGCCACAATTCTGAATGTTGACGTAAGCGTGTTTTACATTCCAGAATTGTCCTGTACTACTTATGCATAGCTTGCACTGACGTCAGTGAAAAGAATTCTAGGATATGCTTCCACCATGTTTAGGAACCACTAGCTCCTGCAGTATGCATTCCGCATCATTTCAGCACAGCAGCACGCAATATTTCGGCAGTCGAAGCGCAGCAGTAGCTGCGGTAGGAAACACCCGACGAACAGAAATTTTCTCGCTGTGTGACCAAGCGAAGGCGCACTGAACGGGGCGACAGAGCTTGCGTGTGGCGCGCATTTAACGTGCCAACTTTGACCACGAGAACCACTACCATCAAGTATGGGGTGCATTCTTCATAACAGGTAAATTCGCAATTAAGACTGTCGAGTATGTGACAGTGGTGAAGCAAGGAAAGTGCCAGTGGTTAACCGGATGTTTTCTGTTGATATGTTGACCACCTAAGTAGCTTGAGGAGACAAAGCTTGACTGGACCCCATTGCTTCATGCTTGGTGCCAAGCATGAAGATTTCGCACAACGCGAGCACACAGTGAGACAATACACAGTGAGAAGAGGCAAGCTGAGGCCCATGCAGAAACAGCATGCGAAGGCCAATGTAGCAGGGACGCCGATTAAGCCATGCGTAAGGTGCCTTGATGCATTGTTCTATATTGAAGCAGGCAGACAATGACAATGAGCGATGGAATGAATGGGAGGAGGCGAAGACGACAACGAAGTTCTGGCTGTGTTCTCTGTGCTCCTCGCAGCTGTTCCCTTTGCTTGTGCAAGTAACTGTAAATATATCCTTTCCCGCAACAATATCAAGGCACCCGAGCCATGCGCTGATATTTTTTCATCCCGCCCACAGCTGACGGCAAAAATACATGTTTGTGTGAACTGTCTGTTTTTTTTTGCGCCAAAAAAAGGAACTGACATTTACTGGCAGTGCAACATTGACACCTCGAGATGAGCTAACCCAGCTGAAAGAGCCTAAAAGTAAAGAAAGTTTTCCACTCACCTCTAAAGTAGAACTTCGCCTTCCTTACGCTTGCATTACTGACAAGCTCTCACCTACGTACTAACATAGGAATTGTGCGATTACGGTGATTTGTGTACTTTCAATCGACAGTCGCAAAGTAGCTGACAATGTGTGTATTTAATGTCTGCAAACAGGCTAGCGCCTGCGCACTTCTTTGCTTCCAGTCCTGAGGGACCGATTTTCTTGCACTGTCGAACCTTTTCCTCGCATTGAACGTGCACTGACACGATCAGTCGCAATTTTTAGCCCTTGTGAAAGGGCTGTGCATTCAGAAAAGAAGGAATTTCCACGCACAGAGAGCAAAGGAGCTGGTTGCAGCACAAAATGCATCTGTTTATCCATGTCTTGAAGCATGCGTAGCAGCCAAGTAATTCGTAAACACGGCCGCCGTAGCAGTGATCTCAATGACTTGACGTCATGTCCAAGCTATGTATAGCCTAGGATAGTTCACGTTAATCTTGAGGCAGTGTTGCAGATCTACCAATGCAGTGTACTGCCAGCAGACAGCAATGAAGCTGGACAGCTTGCATGACTTTTTCAGAGTTGTTCTTGTCGTTTTTGTTTTATGTTGCTTGTCCTAGAAATCATCTGATAGCCACTCGATTCTAGTCGCCATACATGTCATTATTTTTACATACCTCTGCTTCTTCGCGGCAGTATTGCGCACCTAACCTTCATTTCCAGGAGCACTTCTGACACTTTCGCTTCCTTTCTGCACGCAGATATGGGGTGCATTCAGTGGTAATCTGGAGCTGGATGTTTAAATTTCTTTTACAGAATGTTTAATCAAGGTACTAAAATAATTACAATGCTGTGGGGAATATTGTGGGGAAAAATGATTATTTCAAATCAGTTAGCAGCCGTTCATGCATTCCTTAGTGAACTTTGTTGTTGTGGGACCTCATTATGCTTTACATATTTTGAAGCAGGACAAACACAAGCAAATTCGGTGTTGTGAGGCTGATCAAAAACAAAGGATGTGGGATGCCCCAAAACTGCACTTCCTCAATAGTTGACACAGTCTGCGAAGCAGTTTGTGGCATAGAATAGTCGCGGCGGAGACTGTTTTTGGCAGCCAGTGCCATTTCTAGCGAACAGCAGGCTTGAGCTGACCCTGAGCTGAGTGTGAATAGTCGCGCTGCCTCCTCTAGGCACGTGTTGTTCTGATATCAGGCCCTTGTGTACCGAGAATAAAGTCAACATCAGTTTGCCTGCAGATCACTCCATGTGCAACCTGTTTGGTTTTGTGAATGTGCTGTGGCACCACTCCATGCTTGCTTGCTTTCACATATACTAGAAGTAAACGTAGCTCTGATTATGTAAACAAATCGATGCATTTAAAGCATGTTATAGCATTTATGCTTGCAAAACCAGCAAACGAAAATTGCCACCCGCCAGAAAAGCCGCAGGGCTACTGTAACCAGAGGCATCCATTAAGAAAATAAATGAATCCGGCATTTGTTTCGTATACATGTCGAGGTATCTCTCTACGCAAATGACTTTAGCGCATTTAATTACATCCTCCATGTTTGTGGAAATTTTTGCTTGTATAGGCGAGATTTGATAGTGTTGCGGTCACGTTTGCATATGTGCACACAGTGCCTGAAGAAGATATAAAATGCAAGGATTGATATCATTGTAGTTGGCAGGTGGAAATGGCCTGTGGCAGTGACAGCTGTATTTAGTTTCTTGGCCATTTCCACCTTATGAAAGGTCTATTCAGTCAAAGTTGCTGTTTTGCTATTACTAGAACACAGTAATCAGTCGATATAGGCATACTTCACTTTGACCTTGGTGTTCATTTCAACTCTGTTCACATTCTTATGTCTGCAGCTGCATGCATGAGCAGTCTTTATAAGCCATTGTACGGGTGAAAGATTGTGCCCTCTAGTTTTGCACCCACACAGTTACTATTTGGAATAATTCTTTCAATGAACTTCCTCTTTTCATTTGCACGTGATGAAACTGCACCTGCTTTGTCTCTGGCTACTGATGCATGACAGGTGCGTGCCAGTGGCCTGAAAAACCTTGCCATTTTTCTGTATGCCTCTTGCCTTAAAAAATTGCACAGCTCGTACAAAATATATGTACAGGTGAATAGTGTTGAATGGTAATGGCCTGTACACCCCACGTGATCAAAGTTATGCCTGTTTTTCTAGCACCTCTTCCTGACTGCTCAACGAGAGCCAAACCTGGAAATGCTTGCCGTGGACCGGTACCATGTGTGCCGTGTTCGCGGCATACAAGCTCTGGCTTTTGTTTTGAGCCGAGGAGTGGCCGCCCTCTTTGGCTCTGAGCATCGTGGCAGGACTGAGGAAGCTGCAGCCCGGTTCCAAGCACCGTTTTGTGTTTCATGTCGGGCCAAGGGACACCACCGTGGAGAATGTGAAGGATTCAGGTTTGGGTTCTAACAGTTCTTTGAACTGTTTCAGTGAACTGTTAGAACAGCTCTTTGAACTGCTAACAGTTCATTGAACTGTTCTATCAGTTCATTGAATCCTAACCTGAATCCTAACCTAAACCTTGTAAGTGAATTTGGCCTCCCTTATGACATTGTCTGGCATGCAGTAGTCATTGTCGCGTCTCCTTCGTCTTTTGAGATGGAGAACTCACCATCTCATCGTCATTTCAGAAAGTACGAGCTGTAACTCGTCTGTTGTGCAGTGGCTTTTCAGTGACACTGAAGAATTGTTTCCTGTTGCAGTGCTCTTGGCTATACTCTCCAGTAATCCAGCACCTTCTGATGAATGTTAGGATTGCATGGACATCTGAGAGTGCAACAGAGAGTACAACGACGAGAAACAGTTCTTAGATAGAACAAGAAGCCACTGCATAGACCTCTTGCATTGCCCAGGGGGCGCTGCGAAAATGGTGCTAAAGAGCGCCCTCTACCCTCGGCTGGGTAGTACCGGGCTCTGGCGTCTGCTTCGGAAAGCACGTTGGCAGTATGAACCCGCGACTTTCGCTTGTGCTGTGCCATGGCCTACAGCGAATATCGGGTGCCGAAGATTTTTTCAGGGCTGGCGCGCTGTGTAAAGGGAAGAAATTATGCGACACCAAGTACGTGTACTCTGTTCAAGAAATAAGCGGCTAAGTTTCAGCGCGGTGTCATTCGCAAGAGAAGAGAGTCGCGTACGAAGTTGAACTTCAGATAAGGTCTGCACGCTTCGAGATTTAAGCGCACCAACGCGATGAAATACTTGCAATATATGAATTCGCAGCAGCGCTAAACAGACATGTATACGGGACTGCTCGAGCGCACGACGGTACACGCCGCGCCAGCAGCGGTCTTTCAGCATGCCACGAAACGGTGGGCCTCCTGCAGTCTTTTTTCACTGCATCTCGCTGAACAAGTAGTCATGCCTGCTTTGTAGTAGCCGCCATCTGTTCCTTCAGCAAATGCTAACATGATGCAATGCATATATGAGCTCGCAGCCGAATAACGCTGCAGCACGAGCTCGTGCGCTGCGCGCTTCATGTCGCTTTCTTGATGTAGCTTTTCATCCTTAAAACGACATCGCTCGAACACGTTCGCTGTTATCAGTGATGCCGCGCTGCCACATACGTACTGTTTTGAGGTCGACAATGTGCAGATTTCACTCTCGACGCTGGGCTAGCTGCTCGTACTGCGCAGCGAATTCGTACCTAATCAACCCCCCCATTTGTGGTCATTTGCACGCACCTGGCCACCTCACCACGTTGCACCGGTCGAATTGTCAATTGTCTCAGTGGCCGGGTCTCTAGTCGTGAACCACCAGCCATGCCTGCTGATATGTCGATTTGCCTTAATAGTGATTATCTGAAGTGAGATGTTGACATGACATATGAATTATACCATGCATTTTTTTGTGCTCTTTGCTGTGTTGTGCATTCCCTTGATATGATCTCTGAATTATGCTGTTCGTTTCTCGCCTTTTGCTGCTGGCTCTGTTGCGCATTCCCTACTGTTTGTTGATTGTCATGGTACACTTTTTGCTGCTTGCTTGGTCCAACTGCCTATGTAGAGATGTACTAAACAAGTTGTGTTGTAGAATGCATAAATTCTCATTCGACGCCTGCATTTGCGGCTGCTCCCTACATATACATTTTTTGAGAGAGGTAGGCGCCAAAAGAAGATGAACACAAGGAGGATGAGACCGGCTGTAGACCGCGTGGAAGATTGTATGTACATATGAGGGATGACTGGCATTGTTTTGCTCGTTACCCACAAAGTGGCGACTGCATATCCTGGTGTTCGGCACTGCATCCCACGCTTTGCCGTCCGGACTGCATGTGCAAAAAGAACGAATTTCAGCAACGCGGATAACCAAACAAACATCAAGGGAGGCGAAGCAGCCAGCACAACGCGAAGGTTCGCTTACTCAGTGCGTCGAACTGCAGCTATGCAGCGCGCCCGGCGCTCGGCTTCGTGAGACCTTGAAGGAAAACGGTAGAATTTGATATTGGGATTCAGACCTTCTTGCTCGTGGCAGCCCACGACACAGCAGTAACGACGGTGACGCTTTTTCGAGACTGAGCGAAGTCTCTCGGGCGGATCGGCGTCGCAGATTCCTTCTGCTGCCTGCATTTCGTCCTAAGGCGCACGGAGCGTCGGTTTTCTAAAAACAAAGCCACGGCCAGGCCGCGGCGTGGTTGGTCACAAGTGACGAGCCTCGTCGCACTCACAACAGTGCAGAAAAACGTGCGCATCGACGCAAAACGCAGGCTAGAAAGGTACGCCGCCACAGCCAGCGCTCACTACTACCCAACCTGGTACTACCCAGCCAGCTTTTCCTTGCTGCCACCAGGCGCCGCCACGTTACCTCAAACTCCAGCGCAAGAGCCCTATAAGAAGCGAGCAGCATCTCACCTCACTGGCCGTGTGCACAGCAGTTTTACAGTAGACGATGGCGCTGTCAGTTTATGACATCACTCAGGCTGCTTAAATATGGCTGTTTTATCTGAAATGCGTACGCAGGGCCCTACTTCTTTTTTAAGTATGCATAATAACGTCATGGCTAGTAGCTGCAATGTAAAAGCACGACTTGTTAGTAGACCATATTGCCGCGTCTCTACAGGCAGCCGCTGGGCGGCTGCTCTTCGCAAGTCTCGTGCCCCAGCGAGCGAAAGAAGCAGAAGCTCGGTCCCGGCCTCCTCTGGGTGCTGTGCTCCTGGCTTGCTCTCCGGTGCCGTCCAGGTCAACCCCCATTAAAGCCTTTCGGTTATGAGCCCCAACGGCAATGTAACAATATCATGACTGCTTTAAGAGTCTTGAGTTGATGCCTTCTGCATGACTGGTCTCAGTAATGGTGAAAAGTCAAGTTCTGTCAAGTTTATTGGTCAAGAGTTCTGTCAAGTTAATTTATGCAGGGAAGAAATATGAAAGCAGTAGATGCCATGCTGCTAAAGGCACTTGTTCATGGGAGTTGCAAGGGTGTTGACCTTGATTCTGTGTGGTTATTGCTTCTCAAGTTAAAGAGGATTGCCAGTTGGCTACAGGCCCGTTGACACTTAACCGGCAGTCTCTGATATGTCAGCCCATTCTGTTGGTATGGAAGGCATGGACATGGAAGGCAGTAAACTCCTGGCTGTCAGAACTTAGCTTTATCTGGTAGAAACCAAAGTTGGCATCAAGCTTGGAGAGATAGTTCGCTACTTGGCAACTTGAATGAAGGACGTGTAATTCTCTTTGAATTAACTGGTTTAGTTCGGTCAGGTTTATGCAGAGCCATATGTCTTCTGGTGGTTTTTGCATGGGAACAATTGGTGCGCACCAGTATGTATGACTGTCTGCTTTTATAATAAGCCCCGAGCTCTGAGGCAGCGGAGCTCCTTATCATTTGCAACAAAACTCTGCATGAGGTCACCTTCTTTTCAGACCAACCTGTATACTTTCCACACATAGTTCCTAAGCAGTCCTGGGAACATTTTTGCATTGTTGTGTTTGTGTCTGATGACCAAAAAGTGCGTGATGGCCAGCTCTTTAACTACCAGAACTCCTGTCCCAATAGGAGAGTCCTTGGAGCTTTCATGACATGATCATCTGGAACAACCAATTTTCTTTGCACGTAATAGTGGCATAGAATTTGCTCTACGCATGTAGAGCGAATTTCCTCTGTTCCCTCTGTTCACCCCTTGAGTCCTTCGGCTGTCTTGAGGCCTTCCGGTTTCAAAACAACATCCCCCTACGACATCAGTGATGTCGGCACCCGAGTCAGAATTGGCATACAGTTAGTACGCATTTACAGTGCCATTGGCAGGTATGCCTTTTGAAAGTAGCTGAATCGACGACATCGAGAAACTGGTCACTTTTTCAGGGTCTCGACCTCTGCCACATAGGGATTACACCCATGCACATCTTGCATACATATGCTTCCATGTCTGTAACTGCACTACTAGTGCTGAATTTCCATAGTTATGATTCTTTTATTGTACTGCAGCAGTGGCCTAGTGGTTCAGCATCTGCCTTCCATGCGGGAGGTGCAGGGTTCGATGCGCTGTGCTGCCGGGTACCCACCGATAATACAATGGGTTCAAGCTTCCCCTGGCCTGGTGCTTGGCTTAATCAGGGTGAAATTCTTGGGGAATGACTCTGACGCCACCTTGAGCAAACGGAAAATACCTTGTGCCATGGCACTCTTTGGCCGCAGATGCCCTTGCTTTAAAAAGAGTAGAAAACTGAGCGAGTTGATACGTCTACGTCCTGTGTGTTCCTTTCTGTGTCCGCGTTTTGTTATTTCTGCTGTTCCCACCAAGATGCCCTTGCGCCATGAAAATTTACTATCATCATCATCTGTTATTGTGTGTGATAATTCAGCATCAGATGGCAGGTTCATTGTGCCCAAAGGCCCTAGATTTTTATGCTTTAATGAATTTGAAAGGTACAGATGTGGAAAATGTCAGTGGTGTGTAGTGGTCAAGAAATCATGACTATGTTTTGTGTTGTGAAGCCGTGGTCCTTGCTGCCTTTTCCATCACTACACATCTCCCAGTACTTTTTCCAGGTACCTTTCATTTTAGTTTACTGCTAGTTACATGTTTTGTTGCAAGGGAAGGGGAATGAGGGGCTCGTTATAAATATGAGAGAAGCCAACAGCCACAGAAACCAAGGGACACAGAGGAATTTTTAAAGTTATTTATTTTTTTGTGGTGTTGATCAAGTAAGAATATTACTGAATATGTTGTCGCTTAAAGCTAATTGATTAGAAAAGCAGAAGAAAAAACAACCACATGCCGCCGGTGGGATCCAAACCCACGACCTCCGAATTACGCGTCCGGTGCTCTACCTCTCAGCTACGGCGGCGGCTGTCAAACCTTCTGCTTTCGGGGGTATTTATGTTTACAAATAACCTAACCTTGAGATAGTATTGTTCATCAGCGTTCTACGTCACACCAGTGGTAACTCAGGACGTTCCACGTCCTCCGCTTACGAACGTGGGTGGCGCTGATGAACAATCTCAAGGTTAGGTTATTTGTAAACATAAATACCCCTGAAAGCAGAAGGTTTGACAGCCGCCGCCGTAGCTGAGAGGTAGAGCTCCGGACGCGTAATTCGGAGGTCGTGGGTTTGGATCCCACCGGCGGCATGTGGTTGTTTTTTCTTCTGCTTTTCTAATCAATTAGCTTTAAGCGACAACATATTCAGTAATATTCTTACTTGATCAACACCACAAATAAATAAATAAATTTAAAAAATCCCCTGTGCTCCTTGGTTTCTGTGGCTGTTGGCTTCTCTCATGTTTTGTTGCAGTTTGTTTTACTTTTCTGCTCTGTGCTCTGGTCTTACCATTTGTAATGATATTCATTCACCACATGTGCAAGGTCCTGGCAGTGTTTTGTGCTGATTTTCATGCAATCCTCCTAGTGCCCCTGAACTACTGACTGCTGTCAGCTGCTGGGGAACCGGGCTACATGGAGTTGGAAAATAAACAGTTGTGATTTTGAGATACTTTGTAGACTCCTCAGTGATCAGCCACTGCAGAGGTGTGCTAGCTGTGAGCAACTACAGACAAAGTCTGCTTTGTGCTTCTGAAAGGTCTTGTGTAAAAGTACTCTGCTTTACTTACTTGTAGGAATGTGAAAATTTAACATGGGCACTGCTGTTAAATACATTACCAAAGGCCCATTGCTGTGCAGCTTGTGACTGAAAGTAGTGCATACATTGAAAAATGTGTTAAAAGTGACAGCAGTGCAATGCTTCTTTCGTTGCTAATGGTTACCATTATTTTTACTCGTCTGCGCATTGCACTTCAGCCTGGAGCTGCAATGCACAATGAATGGCGAGGAACTGCTGCACTGAGTGGCAGGAACTTTATGAAGAGAGCAATTTCACACTGCTCAGTGCTGTGGGATCTTAATTTTGCAATACATGGCTGCGTCATTCAGTAAAACATTTTTATTAAACCTGGTGGACGGTCATGCGGACGAGACAGGACCTGGTGTAGTCCAGGTACTAGCGTAATTTTACCAATTATACCTTGTGGGAAGCCAGAAATGATGCATATGATGCTGAAAATCAATTTATGTTGACATGTATTTTTATCCTATTTACGACATGGAATGCACTTCTTACAACCTTGCATACCCGTTCAGGCGCGGAGGGCACGTATGGGGAGTTTACGCATTTAAACGTTCCGAGAAAATTCCGCGCTTTGTTGTGAACAAATTAAAACAGTTGGCACATCATAGTAATACTGCAAGCACGAGTATAACGCCCTGTGGCGCCACCTGTTGGTTTTATAACAAAATGCGTTTGCATTGTGGCGCCATCTGTTGACTTTATGAGAAACCGCTTTCATAAACAACGTTACCAAGATGGACGTCTCACTCTTTGGAGCGTAAGTAGCTGTTCGCATTCTTTCTCAATTTATTCGAACTCGCTTCTTACCTGAGACGAGTATCGACTGTTGTTACTGCAAGATAAGGTTCCCTGCACGCCTGTGAACGTATTTCCTTTTGCGGCCGGAAAGATAAATACGTTTGGGTCGGAACAGCGATCGCGCCTCGCTGTTGCTTTTTTTTTGCAGCAGCAGCGGTCAGTTTCTTTTTTCCCCGTGAAAACTTTAGATTACCTTATCGCTACCTCCAGAGCAAGAGTGACAGGAGGAGGATAGCGATGCAGTTTACAAGAGCAGCGCCAGCTTCTGCCGAAAATAGCTGACGGATTTGTCTGCGTGGAGACTTTCCTGACGCTGAATCGGAATTTGGCAGCCACTTTTCTTTCACAGGATAGCATGGTCGCCTGAAATGCATGTAGCTGTTTTCTTTCTCAGTAAATCATTGTAAGGCGAGTGCGTCGGTGGCGAATGCTCGTCACATGCCACGGTCCTTGTGCCGTAGGCGGCTTCGATGGGGCATAAGTTGGCACCCAAGTGGAAAGAAAAGTACATGTGTCCAAAAAAGTTTTCGGAACGCCGAAATCACAAAAAGCCTCAATTTTCGCGCTACGTAGAGGCACAGCCTGGCATTAAGAAGTGCCTCGTTGTTCGCGAAGGAAAGCACGGAGTTCATCCGTCAGTTCGTGGATGCCGTTTTGTTGATATTCGCGCGTTCCGAAAACTTGTGTCGGCACCTGTAGTTTGCTCCCTGTGACATTGATTGCCACTGTGAGTTGGAAGGAGTGTCCTGCGTCGGCGACTTGTGCACTTTTGTCGCCTTTGTTTCGTCGTACGGAGTATTTTGTTTTTTGCTATTCGTTGGTTTTTGTTTTGTTTTTTAATATCTGTGCACGGAAATGTGTAAAGTGCTGCCAGAATCCCTGCAATACCTGGTTAAGCATAAGTTGTTTCTTAAAAAGTGGGGCTTTTCGCTGTATAGATTCAAATGCAGAAAGGGGCCCAGAGAACAGGAACTAGTTCATCAAAAGTCAAACCTTTGCTGACACCAGTACTTGCTGCTTGTGCGTTTGGAACTAAGCATTAATAACTGAATAATACAGCTGACAAAGTGCATTGCTTGATAGCAGTTTTCGAAAGGAAAGCCAAAGGAAAACAGTTATCTGTCTGCTCCAGCTGCAATGGCCTTGCTCATGATGTTGAAGTCATTGGAAGGAAACAAGCATGAATAATATGTCTGCACTGTGGACTTAGCAAATCAGTCGTAGTGCAGCACACAGTTCCCGTGCGCTGCACTACGACTACCAATCTACTACGACTCCAATCTACTCCACCTTGGCGTTTCCCTGAACATTTAACCAACAGTTACTTTTCCTAATGCGGATAGCATCTCTGCAAGGACATGTGCAATAAGATGCATTGGACATTTAGCATCCAACACAGTGCGCTTTTTGGTCAATGCCTAACTTGACATGAATAATACTCATTTTGAGAACTTTGGGACAGACAAAGAAGTGACCATCGTCATTGGCATCATTGCACGAAAGCAGGACATCAAAAAAGAGTGATTATTCGATAATTCGCGGGGCAGTTCACTGCTTTTTGAGGCTAGGACAGGGACTCGGAGAACAAAAACGTAT
This sequence comes from Amblyomma mixtum, assembly GCF_055824585.1. Classification (NCBI taxonomy): domain Eukaryota; kingdom Metazoa; phylum Arthropoda; class Arachnida; order Ixodida; family Ixodidae; genus Amblyomma; species Amblyomma mixtum. The sequence goes on from NW_028317696.1 coordinate 12,062, forward strand.
AGGTCCAAATTTGAAGAAGTGGATATTTCGTGCTCTGCTTGTAAAACGGAAACGGAGACCATAGAGCACTTGGTTCTGCCCTCCCAGAGGGGGCAACAACATCCATAGAGATAGCGCTGGGATTTACTGGGGAGGACGGGCGAGTGGATGGGAAAAGCGTGACATTGACGAAGGGGAGGTTGCAGGATTGGTGGCGGAAATCAAGGGAGGGGTGAATTTCGAGGGGAAAAGGATAGACAGACTAGACATTGTAAGAGCGAAAGGGAAAAGGAAAATAAATTAACAATGGGGGAAGTATAGGCTAGGTGGCGAAAGCTACCGCCTGGTACAAAGGGTAAGGCCATTATGATCCATCCATCCTGTGACACTCGTGTTGTAGTTGCTTCTTGTGTTCACTTAAAAAGATGATTTCCTGTCACAGCTGTATTGGCCGCACTGTCTCATATGTCCATGGAGGAGCAGGACGATGGTCAGGGATTGGCCCGTCCATACAGGCCAATTTGCTTTATCATCAGTGTCATTTTATGCGTGTGCCAAGATGTAATCCCAGGGTAAAACACATTGGTTTTGTGCAGCACACTTCACACTGGCCTGCTGGCTCAAATGAACATTGTAAATGGTTTGCAGAGATGCTATCGAGTGCCAGTGCGAAAACGTGGTCTTGTTTCCTGCCGTCATTAGGAATTAGGCGCCCAGCCGATTGAACAGGCTGCAAGCATTAATACAAATTCCTCACCAGCTGCCGCGGTGGCTCAGTGGTTATGGTGTTCGGCTGCTGACCCGAAAGACGCGGGTTCAATTCCGGCCGCAGTGGTCACATTTTGATGGAGGCGAAATTCCAGAGGCCCGTGTACTGTGCGATGTCACTGCACGTTAAAGAACCCCAGGTGGTCGAAATTTCCAGAGCCCTCCACTATGGCGTCCCTCATAGCCTGAGTTGCTTTGGGACGTTAAACCCCATAAACCAAACCAAACCAAACAAATTCCTCACCACGAGGCAAGCCAAAAAACCTGAATCTTTGCTTTCAACAGGACAACTTGCTCATGAAGGTTGTGCAAGCTATCTGGATTTTGGCCCGGACAAGAATTGCGTCCTTGTGCAGAGTTTTGTGGGCAAGCCGGACTTAAGGTGTGCTTTTCAAGTTCTGCAGGCAAGCAAAGCCTCAAGTTTTTGCCCAGAGGCACAACAGTTTCTTTGCACACACAGCTTCGTGAGCAGGCTAAACTTTAGTTTTGGAATTATACATGAATTCGGGCTTTGTGGGTTGTCTGCATGCAATGGCAAGGCGAAGTAATTTTGTCAAGGTGGTATTTTGCTTAACACGATGGTTTCCCATCTGTGTATAAAATATACCAGGTGTTTCAGAAAACACTTTCAAAAATAGGCTTTTTGGAGTGAAAATATAGCTTTTGCAGCATAGTATTATTAGTGTTGGCAGACACCAAAAAACCTTTGAATCGTCTTAATTGGTAAGCTCGTTAACTAATTTTTAATACTTTTTAACTAGTAGAGCTAGGCGGTTAGTTGCAGTTCGAGATTTGAAGCCTGTCGCTAGTAATAGTCATATAACTTTTAAGAGTTCCAAAAATGCGATTACCCTCGCCGCTCTGGCTCGACAAATTTTGGCTTCATCGTGGAAAAATACATGTGCTTTCGAAAGCATGCAGGCAAACCAACCCCTCCAGTGTACCAACTGGTTGAAAAAGCCAAATTTTGTCAAGCCACAGCGCCAAGGGTAATCACGTTTTCAATATTCTACAAAGGTTATTACTAACAACTGGCTACAAAAATCCTATTGAAAATATTCGCTGAAACACCCAGGGCTGGGCTTTGGCCACATGTACAATTTTTGTCAAAAATATACAGCCCAAAGGGTTCGCTACCAAGTCGTGTAGCGGGACTCTTTAGCACATTTGACAGTCCTAAGCTTTGGAGGGCCGACTCAATTTCCGCCTGTCTTCGCAGGTTAGGGTCCATGACTATGAAAGAGGCGCGCTGCAGGGCTTAGAAGCAGACCCCTAGGGCTGTATACTTTTGACAAAGGCTGTACTTTGCCTGACCAAATTTAACTGCAAGCCTCCTTGATCCCAAAAGTGCACAAAAGCTAAAAACCTGCATTGTGGAACTGTGTGGTTAGATTGCATGCCGTGCAGATATCTGATTGACTTCCACAACACACAGGCACTTCTGCGTTGCAGCTCCATTGAAATTGCGTATGCTAGCGTTCACTTCCTTCTCATTCCTTGTGAAAGCAAACAGCCAGCATCTCATTCTCTGAGCAATATGTCGACCACGCTTTCATTGAAATAAAGTTTGTGACAAAGAATTTCTCGTCTTGTTCGAAAGGTGATGAAGTGCCGAGCCCTAGGTCACATAACTTCCTCTCTGCACCCACAAAAGCAATAACGACCTCGATGCGAGACCAACACTGAACCCTCAAGTGCGTGCTCTGCATGGCGCCTTCTTTGGAAACATTGTGTTCAAGGTGCTCTCGCAATCAGTGCTGTGCATGTGAGGAATCACATGTTGGAGCTCTTTCAACAAGACGTACAAAATATCTAAAAATTTTTTATTCAACAGCATGTGCACATGCTCAAATGAGCTACAGCAAAGTTGCAAGCAAGGCCTGCATCGATGTTAAAAAACCAACACGAGCAATAAAGGCGCTCTAAAAAACATTCTTGCAAAACTTTGCCCTCACTTGTTTTTTTTTTTTTTTGAGGGGGGGGGGGGGGTGTATTTCCTTTGAATGAATACTTTCAATTGCAGACAACATAGCCACAAATCAGGCCTATGGAAGTAAAGTAAAATACACATGGACTATTTGGTTTTGCTAGACTCGACCTCATCAATCTGCGATGGCCACTGAAATACTACAGCCGTTAAGATACCCAATGTAATTTCCACTACTGTTTGCGGGCATTTTGTGAGTAGTAATCTGATAAAACTGGTACATATTTGTTGTTCCAATGTAATTTCCACTACTGTTTGTGGGCATTTTGTGAGTAGTAATCTGATAAAACTGGTACATATTTGTTGTTCAGAGAATACATCACTGAAGTAAGTCTGAAGCAAGCTGACAATGTTTTCTCATCTGCAGCTGCAGCGGTGATGTGCCTGACCATCTGTTGCAGCTGTACATAGTCCGAGCAGCAGCCCACACATTTTCCAAGATCACTCTGCATGCATATTACTCTGCCAACGGCACAGCAAAGCTGAAACAATTGGCTGAAAGCCACTGCACACATTTTTTACCATAGCAACCATGTTGGCTGACTCCTGCTCTCCGTGGTGACGCAAGGTAAAATGTAGGAGCTGGGGTGTTGGTAAGAGTGTTCGCAACATGCACACTGAGACTGCAAGAAATCCTGTTTAGTTCACCTTTAAGGCATCGCAAGCAAGAAGCATAGTCCTAAACTGTCAGCTGGATGTGTCTGCACTGAAATGTTTTTATATTAGAAGCCTCAGCCCAGTGCCGTGGTACCAAGAGGCATGGCATAGGGGTCATCATTGGCATTGTGCAAAGCTGCACTCATAGAGCTAGTAATTAATTTTAAATATTTTCAAAACAACCATCTCCAACGTTCTGACAACTGGACCCTCAGCCATACTGCTGTGGTATGGCACGCAGGGTTTCATGCCCGAAAGTTGGATATTGGCAACAAAGAGCGCCCTAGTGGAGGGCTGATGATTAATTTAGACTGAATGTACATGTTCCTTAACGTGCACTGACATCTCACAGCACACAGGAGTTGGCACACCTTCATCGAACTGTGGCCAGGGTTTGATTGCACCACATTGCAGTCAGCAGCCAGAGCCGCTACAGCAAGCCCTTTAACTGTATTTCAGTTAGCATCATGGACCAGTGCTGACCAGCAACCTCCTCAGAGTCTGCATAAAAAATCACAAACATTCAGAAGGTCACATTTTAGATCATGGTATGTCTGCAAAACTGACATCAAAGGAAGGAGCACGCTGGATGGGGGAAAAAAAAAACGCTGCTCCTCAAGCGGTGCATATGCCATCGCAAGGCAGATTAGGAACATGCACAATTTTAAAAAATAAATATGTGCTGCTGCACACACTTTAAAAACTAGCGGTACTTCACGATAGGACACTAGCATAAACATGAGCAAAGAATTGTAGTGCTACAATGCAGGCAGCTTGCAGGTTTCCCCCAAGAGCAACCGTGCAATATCCAAGCATTGTGATAGCACTGCGGGCAGGCAAAATGTAGGTGAACCAGAAGTGTGATGAAGTTCACGCTGAAACCTGTGAACAGACAATATAAAACGTGAGAATGCATACATGCCCCAGAATGCACGTGCCCCATTTGAGGTCTTCGCATGCCAACATTTCAAGATGTGGTTTACTTCAGGCAACCACAGACACTGCATTAAGAAACGCAAACCATAGATGCACACAAAAAAAAAAATTTGCAGGGACACGCAATTGCCACGTGTTATCAATGCAATAGCATTAGAAGGCACTGGTGCCTTTACCACAAGTGACCTCGCTTCCCTCCAGCTAATTGGCGAATTGTATGACTGATACATTTTTTTTCCCAATGAGGCTTTTAATACTCTAGCATTAAAAAATAAAACCTCAGAAACGAGTGAAGAAATGCCGCATACACTCGACTAGGGTCCGCACTTTCATTTCGCAATTTTGGCAGGGTGTGGCCCTTACACGTCACTCAATTTCTCAACCATATTACGGGAAAATTACTTTACTGTACCATTAAAGCCTGATGCTATATCTGCTGTCCAGTTGCAGGCACCTTTACGCATTCATTGCAATTGAAATTCCTGAAGTTTTAAAACAATGTCTGGAGACACCACACACCAGGAATTGAAAATCCACAAGCAGGCAGTCAGCATCATTTCAAGGTCGGCCGTTTCCATCGGCTCTGAATTTCGGCGTTAAATGGCACACAGCTGCAGAGCAGTGCACGCTGGAAGATGACAACAATGATAGCAGCAGACAGCTGTCATCACCTGGTAGCTCCCTGGGTAGCATACCACACAAGGAAGTCTACACATGTGTGAAGTGCAGTTGCTTTTTGCAAATTATTTTCCCCCCGAAATTAGTGGCTCCCAAGGTGGGTACAGTGGCCCATACACGAGTGCAGGGCCCTTAGTCAAGTGTATATGGTACATGCATAGAAGAAGCAAGTGGCATGTTATAACACTCATATTCTTCTGCAACTTGAAGCACAGGAGGCACCTTACCACAAAAATATTTGTACGCACACACACACTCACACAAAAAGAAAAGGATGCAACAAATGCATGCACAAGCTGGAAGGATGACATTTCCTTTATACGCAGTGTAGCGTGCAACAATCGTGCTGTTTCTCTGGGCTGCCAGCTGAAACGAGTTTGATATCCAAGTGCTGCTATTTGCAGCTTTCTGCCTACTAGGATTAGTTTATGCCTGCATCTGGACTTTTAATAACAGAACTCAAAATATTCTTTGCTTGTCTGATATGAAACGTAAGAGTAACCATGTTTATATAACATGTTGCTAATGCAGCACTTTAATTCCAATGAGTAGCACCTCCCACTAATGATAAAAATGTTCCATTTAAAGCACCGATGCATGACAGGAACTTAGCATGCTTGCCCTAGCTCATCCCTCACCCACATGTCAGCTGACAGTCCCTATGACCACTTCTTAGAAAACCAAGCGCCTCGATACATGTAAGGTGTGCAGGCAATGTTTGTCACCAGGTAACTTAGATTCAAGATAGTAGTCACAGCTATTACACTTCAACATCTGAGAGAAGTGAAAATACCAAAGACAAAGCCTTTAACTTCAGGTGGTTCATGACAAAGGACACACCTCTTGCCTGTAAGCACGTGCCATCCCATGAACATGAACCAACCTTTGGCAAAATGAATTAAAACAGTGACAGTCATCACCTGCAAATCAGGCTGCAAGCCTTAAATTTCAAGTTGCTCATGACAAAGGACACACCTCTTGCCTGTAAGCACGTGCCATCCCATGAACATGAGCTAACTTTTGGCGAATTTAATTCAAACGGTGACAGACATTACCAGCAAATTAGGCTGAAAGCCTTAAACTCCCAAGCTGTTCATGACAAAGGACACACCTCTTGCCTGTAAGCACGTGCCATCCCATGAACATGAGCCAACTTTTGGCAAAATGAATTAAAACAGCGACAGTCAGGACCTAAAAAAACAGGCTGTTCTGCCTTTTACCTTGCAGCAAGACAATGCAGATCTTATATTTCATGGAGGCATTACCTGCCGTGACGAAATAAGAAAAATGTTCATACAATTACCACCCACTGCAAAAGCTTGCATACCATCATTTGTCCCATATGGAGGATACCAGTTCATCACACCAGACAATGCCACCATATCAGTATAACACCAGCTATGACTTCATCGATTAATGAATGGGTGGAAGTGGTTACAGTACAGACCACTTATTGCAAAAAGCATTGAACAAAAGTCCATGCATAAAGTTCCTGTTGTTAATGCAGAACATTTCTGTGCAACTCCAGTAATTGTATTCAGGGATCAAATTCCTGTGATATTTTTACACAACGATAAAAGATTAGCTCATAATGCCAAATGGTGTTGGCACCAAACTGCACTGTGATGCTTTTTCAGACTTCTGAAATTTCACACAGCAATTGCATTACATATAAAGGCAATAAGTTGTGCTTTTATGCAATGTACACCAAACATTGCACTAGAAGCTTGACGGCTCTCTAACATCCAATTATTATGTAAATGTTCGCAGTTTACAGCTCAAAAATAGCTCAATAAGTGGCCTGTGCTGTAAGTGGACTACTCAATATAGTCATGACCACTTCCAGTGAGGATCACTGGCACTTCACCACCCTCCATCAGCTGCTGTTTAACATAATGCTGCTGCAAAGGCGTCAGGCCTTTTTGGGGGAGAGAAGTACAGCTAGAGGTACGCTTGCTTTTGTGCCAATATCTCGGCTGCTTTTCTAGATTTTTATTGGCAGGAGTGACGGAGGGAACTGCCACATCCTGGACTGGAGTGGCAGAAGAAACTGACACATCCTTGACAGGAGCTCCTTGTACAACCCGCATGACCCCTGCAAGGATTTTGCGAACTGATTGTGCTGTTGCCATATCAATAATTCTGTTAGCCACAATTTGGTCAATAACAGCTAGGTCAGCACGGATATCTGCAGCCCCATCACAATTCAGCGCCTCAAGGCTCATGCTGCTTTGGATGTTGTTAAGCAGAGCTTGAGGATTGTGCAGCAGAGCAGAATGGTCATCGGCAGTTGACAGAGGAACCTCTGAATCTTCATTGGCCTGATCGTGACAGTCACCTTTCTGCAACAACTCCCAATGAGCTACAGCATGGATGTGCTTGCACACTCTGAAATGTACAAAAAAATCCATGCATTCACACCAGAATCTATGGACACAGGCACTGCAGTCCCGACAGGCATATGTGCACTGCTCACATTCAGTGTTCAAGCCAACTTTGTAGTTTACACACATCTGGGATTGAGATGCCACAGTCCACTCCCCTTCGGACGATTTTGAAACACCTCCCGAGTTAGCAATTTCTACACCAGCACAGTGTTTCCTGAATTGACCAGCTGTGCGGTGGTCATTTTGGCCCTTAACCTGGGAGATGAGCAGTTTGATGAATCGGTCACGTGTGAGCTCAAATAATACAAGCAACAGCTTGTCCAACCTCTGGTTGTACTTCCCTTCAAAGTAATTACGCTTGAGGTCATTGTGCATTGACTCGATATGGTTATTTGTTGTCAGGCCAGTGCACTCTCTGTAGCACAACGCCCACTGTTCTGGGTGGTTAGAGTACGTCCTTTCAAAGTACTCAACAAAGGTCGTCAGTCCAGACTCAGATTTTGCTGCAAGGAATTTTGACAACAGTGTCTGGAACTCTGTCTTATCGGGGCAATGCATCAATGCATGCAGTGCATTTCTTACTGATTTTCTGTTTTCGGAGCCAATGACCTTGTTGATGTTCCCCATCCAGCTACGGAACACATGGAAGATGCAGAGCAAACGTTTGCCAGGAGCTCCCATGACTGTAGTCCAAGCATTGGCATATGCTTGTGCGCCATCCGACATGAAAGATTTGGGATTTAGTGCCATATCAATCCTTTCCTTGATGGCTTCAAAAAACCTAATCATTGTTTTCTCTGATGTGCTTTTGGAGAGGAGGTATGCACATGGAATGCCTGAACCGTTGGCTCCTATCACCATTAGTGTCGTCAGCTGGAGGTTGTACCCATTAGTGCCATGTGTCGAGTCAATGCACACTGCCTGCGGACCAGACTCCAGTAACAGCTCTTGCTGGGCAGTGTTCATTAATGCCATCTCAAAATTAGCCATTTGTTGCTGGCACAGATAGCCTTCATCTGCGTACAGGAGAACTGGCTCTGAGCACCTTTTCAACTGTTCAATCCACATTCTAAGACTAACGAGATCATTTTTGTTTTTCTGTTCTTTAAAGCCAATCCCGTACTTCACACGGAGGTTCCGAACCTCCTTTGAAGTAACCAGGTGCTTTCGATCCAGTTGACCAGGTGATGAACGGGCATCTGCAACAACAACTTTAGATGGCACACCCAACAGGAGTTTTTCTTTCATGCAACCCTTATCAGTCGCTGACAAGCGCTGATGCTTCAGCTCTTTCAGGTGACCGTAATGCTCAGCCTGATACACCACGGTTACCTCACTGTCAGTTGTGGTCACTGTCATAGTAGCGAAACAGTGTTTGTTGCACTTTACACTGCCCTGTGACTTTGCCTGTCGTTTACCTAGCCCCTTTTTCTCATGGAAGCCAGAGCGATGGCAAACAAGGATATTCCTTGTCACTCCTTGGGTCGACTGTTTTGGCCCACCAGAAGCGACAAAATGGGCCATCTCTCGGGCTTCCTCGCCATCCTTCCAGGCTTTGAATGCTGCAGAACGGAAAAGGAAGATTTTTCAAACCATTAATAAGCAAGTCCGAAGTCAAAAAAAAGATATCACATCAAATTAGAGCACCCCACCGGGGCCATCTTTATAGGACACTTAAGGAGAATACTCAGTCCTGCTAGATGGCGGCTAATGTCCCAAGGTAGCAAATGTATTTTTACTCAGATGTACAACCAATACATTAACTGAATGTGCCCTCTTCATCTCATTTCTTCATATGATGAGTTGCGACTTGAACATAATATACATAACACTCTAAAATATCTTAGATTTCATTAACAGTCAGATTTTGTATAAGTACTGCATTTGCGTAAGTACATTGAAACACAGTGCTTCCAACTGTTCAGTCCCAGCACTGCCTCACCATTGCAATGAAAAAATTTGATCAACCATGTGGCGAAGGCAATAAAACGGGATCATAAACGTCACGACATTTATGCTTTGCCCACTTGAGATATCCTACCATGTTATTTTCTGCACATGGATGAAATCTGTTTGTGGCCAGATAAAAAAATATTGCCTCATACAGGCATTTGTAAACTGTCAACTGCATGCACAAATTCTGCATTTTAAATGTGTTCTTCTGTCTCACTCAAACAATTAGGCCAACTTCCCACACTAGAACAACGCTGTCACACAGCTGACATCCCGACCATATTTTGCTTGACATTATACACTGACCAGATAAAACTGATCTTTTATCCCTCTGATTTAACCACTGCTGGATTTAAAGAAGTGGGGGCCCCTCGGCAGTGATAAATTTGCAACAAAAAGCCGTGAAAAACCCATTTTCCATCGAAAGAAGAAATGCAGTGCACATACAGGTCCATCCTCTCAAAGAGTAGGAGACAAATACACTTTTGGATAGAACATTAACCTTTTACTGCTAAAGCAAGTCATGCAAACCAACTATATATAGACTATATAGACAACGAAATATGGGTGCCACTACCACAGTTGAACCTGCATTCTTGAGACCAGCAGCCGAATGCCACTGAGCCTTTGTGGCAGGTCTAATTCTTCTAATGTACAGCCCACGGAGTAAGATAGAGAGGAGCGTCAACTCTGCCGCACCGAAATGCATTTGGCAGCGCGATTTTGCTACACGATCGCCAACATGGCTTTGAGCACGCTTTCTCATCCCCGTCCTCCTTGTGGAAATAGCCTCATTGATGATCGTGCCTCATATCACCTCATATTGTCGTGCCTCAAGAACGTTTCTCATATTGTAAGAATTGACCACTGCAATGTCGAAGAAACGAGGGTTTCTAATTTTAACTTAGCACTGAAAATCCCATAAAACAAACTGATTTGCCACCTAGCAATGAAACCCTGTCATTATTAGTGTACAGCATTATTAGTGTACAGCATATCACAGATCTGTTTAAAATACACAGTGCTTTTTCTTCTGGAGTGTACCATATATCGCATTAAAGTTCATGCTCTCTCCAGTGTTGCGGCCTTCAATGAAAAGCAACGAACCCTGCGTACCGCTGAAGATATGCTTTTAGGTTTTGTTACAAGATGGCAGGCACCACTGCATCTTGCATTTCTTGTATGAAGAGGCAACCAAAATCCACTAAAACTCTCATCAAAGAAGTGTATGTCACTGTGCCATATCATCTTTGAGTGTGGAAACGATGGATGTTACCGTAAATTAAAAACGTCTAATTATTGTCCGATAGATGAGATTTATATCAGTTTTTGGTATGTCACTTTTGCTGATGTGCAATAGCCAGCGCGCTCGCTGATTACGGTTTCCAGCATTGGGATACATGAAGGTGCGCACATGCACTGATAGAAAAATTCTCAATCAAAGTCTTCTACAGTGTTTCTAACAAAACTGTTGTGGAATCGAGCACCTTAGACAGTAAGCTTTGCATTGTGCAAGAAAAACTAGGAGCTTAAAACTGAGTGTTCAGTCCCTTTAAGATATGTTCATGCCAGCTTCTTGCAAGCACTCCCCTCA
>NW_028317698.1:0-22560 GCF_055824585.1 Amblyomma mixtum
TTTGCTTGTATTCTTTTTTTTTGTTCCCAATGAGCACCAGCACTCCATGGGACGTCCTGGGGATGTTTGAAACGTCCCGTGGACGTCCAGTGCAGTTTCAGCGCCAATTGGGTTGTTACCAGCTTGTTTATCCAATACATTTTAGAAACGTACCACACACAACTCTGGCGTTTTTTAGTTCAAAAGTGCACCTAATAAGCTACAATATTGTTACCGATGAACTGGCTACTCAATAAGTGGACGAATCGTGAACGAAGAAGTGGCGGTGCGCTGAACGTCGACGACGTTGACAGTTGGTAGCTGGGCCCTCGGTGTCTGAGCTGAGTGTTGGCCATCTCGGAGCAGCCGCCATTATAGACTTACCGCCTTAACATCCCCGTAACAATATCATGCATTGCAATGTGCGATGCGTTTGGCGATTCTCATAAAAAAAATCTTTCAATGCACCCAAATTCGGCCACTTTTGTGCGGTAAGGAAAGAGTTAAGCGGGCCCATGCAGGGTCGTGACTCCCATTTAGGAATGCTTTCCTCTGCCCAATTAATTAAGCTGCGAGAAGGGCCCGAGTCTTCTTATCAAGTATGACTATTAAATTACATGTTTCTCATGAGGAAGCTGGTAGGAGTTCTTTGGAGGGGGGTGGGGGGTTCTCTTGCATACCCAAAGCATGCATATGTTCCTGTGTAGCAGTTTCAGAGGTGTTTTATAATTTTGGCATTCACGTGGTCTCTTGCGAACTACTAAACGACATAGAAAATGAGGTGCGGCATGCCGGAACGGCTATTTTGTAATCGTGGTCGCAGCGAGACGATGCGCTATAGCTGCCGATGAGTCAAATTCTTGTGTTAGTCTAAGATGACCAAAATTTTCATTCTGCAAACCACCAGGTTAGCTATATTCAGTTCCGATTTCATTAAAGTTTCGCTGGCGGTGCGATTGTAGTTTGAACGAATGAAACGGTATGGGTTCATATAAGGCACAAAAGGCTGCAATTGCGTTGTGCGTTTTAATTCACGCCAGCGCTAGCAGGCTAGAAAAAAGCTATTATAATTGCAGTTTTTGTGTGCCAACGTGATCTCAAACCTACCTGTGATGTCGCAACCATCATTCGATTACTGAAACCGAAATGGACTGCTCCAGCCTGCACAGTTGATGAGGCTTCGTGCTGTACGCCAAAATGGCGCCCGTCAAGAAACCACGCGGCATCGAGACCTACTATACGTGCAGTCTTTGTCAAAAGTAACCAGGTTGCATGGTTTGCTTTTAGCTCGTACAGTGGAGCCCTTACAGCTTCTCTGAAGCTGAAATGGTCGTTAAAGGGAAGGACTGGGGGTCTTCTTACCTTCCAACACCTTCTGACCTTTAGGAAAGCCGCAAGGGCTCCAATATACAAGCTAGAACCAAACCATGAAGCCTGGTTACCTTTAACAACGACGGTACGTTATGCTTTATACGGCGTGCACAGGCCACCACCAACCGCGGGTTCGACGCTAACGCGAGGCAAAGGGCCTCGGATGAGCCACATGTACGGCCTTCTCCAGTATAGTCTGGAGCCCACCATGATCGTGGCCGGAGTTGGCAATGTTACAGGCGGCGGTGCGGTAGCGTGGTTGCGACGGCGAGGCAAATGACTGCATAATGCACCGCTGCGGCGCACACTCAGTCCTCGAACTAAGCAGCGGGGCACACCGTATAAGGAAACAGGCCTCCCACGAAAGAGGATGACTCCGGGTCTCGGGACAGCCAATCTGACTGCCGCCCCCTTATGATGGCGCCGCAGGCTTTCCGCGTTTATACTGTGCTATGCAGAGGTCTCTCGCGGTGGCCAAACAGCCGCAAGTAGGCGATCAACGCATGGTACGGTCTTTGTAAAAAATAAAGAGCCCAGGAGGATTGCTTGTGCAGTAGTGGGGGCATTTTTGTAACATCGGTGCAGTCCCAACTTACGGAGGGGTGAGGAAGAGAGCTGGTCCCACCCTTAAAAGATCTGGAACGTTAGCAATGTACAACTAGTCACACAGTGTGGCCCAGGAGCAAAGCAAACCCCCCTGGAATGTACCGTTTCCATGTGATCGCATTAGGAGGGCAATAAAGGCGAAAACTGTCGGTAGGAGCCGGTGTCGTCTACGTGAAGACTCCAACCGAGATTTGGGGGGATTTGAATCTATGCACCTTCCACCTGTCAACCGTCCCGCTCTCCTCTTGCCCTATCCCTTTCCCATTTGTAGGAGAGAGGAGGGAGATTCCGGGCAAATTATGAGTCTGCAAAGGTGAAAATGACTAAGGAAACGACAACAGCAGGCCGACATGAAAAATAACAGCCTACTAATGCAGTAGTGCCGCTACCGCTATGCTAGTAGAGGCATCAGGACTTGCCGCAATCTATGAATGAGACACATTTTGCATAGTTACGTAGGCGGAATTGAAATAGAATAAGAAATGGAATAGACTGGGGAGTGAAAGGCAACGAAGTAAGACCCCAAACAGAACCAGAACTGAAATACACTGGCGAGTGAAAGCAGCATGCGACTGCATTTACTCCGCATCAATCCAATTGATCGCCCCTAAACTTTTGATAAAGGCTGTTTGCATGCGCCCGCACTAGGCCACAGGACGCACGCACAAACTTGAGAGTGCTAGTCGGACTTGATCCCAAAGCTGCCGTCAGACGAGACTATTAAACGCAAGCCTTGCGCAGTCTCTGACGGATCACTCTCTGCGCTCTACAGCACCCAAGAGGTTAGGCACGTTCGGAAAAGTGGGTTCCGAAACCGTGTCAAAACGGGCCAATGGGTGTGGTCCATTAGGGACGGAGCTGTAGCCGAGTGATGGTGTTTTACTGTACTCCCCCTCAAGACTCTGAGACTGGAGAAAATGATAGCGCAGCGGAATACTGGCAAACAACTGCACAAAGACAACAGCAACCTGCAACGAATCCTGGAATATCCACAGCTATTTGCAACTGCATGCTTCAGGATTGACACATGTAACAGCCAGAACTGCAGTAATCCCCCAGAATCACTATAACACATTGCAAAGAAGCAGAGACTGGTGTTCCGCTACATCATCTTTTATTTATGTACACAATTCACAAGGTGCGCTACAGATTCATCGAACCGCTACACAAACTCAACATTTCGACATTAGTGGAATCCACAGGCTGTCGACAAGAGAGACGAGGTCTCCATAATACTCTCATAAAACTACTCTGGCAAATAGAAAGAAAAATAATGACATCGCACATATTCTACAACTGGCACTCTTCACCTTGGGACTCCACTAGGAGTAGACTGTCTACACGGTGGACTTGCGTCGTGGAACGAATAAATATAAGCACAACCTTAACTTCCTCTGGCGACAAAAGGCTCTTGGGAGCCACATGTGCTATGTACAAGTATCGAGACGGATGCGTTCCCTGTACAACGACTTCAGCGCACGGCCTAATTGTGACTATGGGCAAGTGGTACGCACATAAAATCCCTAACAAGCACAAGGGAAAAAAAAACAAGCATATAAATCAAAAGGCAGTCAGGTTTCTTCCGTTTCACTACATTCACAAGCACTTCAGCACACCACAAATAATAATAAAAAATGCAGGGCCATTTTACCGAAGACAGGATACTTGCGAGCTGTAATTGAAACTCCCGAAACATAACTCAACAGCCACTATGTGCAAGCAGGCATAGCGTACGAGTGTTGCAAGCATGACGTCAATACGCCATAGTGTTTGCAAACTTCATAAGTCATTTAGGCTTAAATATTGTGGTGCAGAAACACTTCAATTTTGACTGGGTAATTTTGCTACAGCAAATATGCTGTGCATTAAGGCCTAAATGTCAATGGGCCCTAGCGACAGCAAAATTCAGCCCCTTCTACCAAGCCTTAAATTTTAAGGCTTGGCAGAGAAGACTGATATGTCGGAAGCTACATAGATTAACTGAAAAGTAATGTGCGCGACTCGAGCAGTATAATCCACTTTATCACAACAAATCAGCTAAGCAGTCAAGTGAAAATTTGAGGCCCTGCAAAAAAGCACCGAACAGACTAGTTTGTGCAATCAAGCAAATATGCAAAAGAATTCGTAAATAATGGAGATTCACGTACACAAAAAAAGAATCGCAAAACCCACTGAGTGAAAGTTATTCGAGAAAAATGGGTTCTGGAAAAGAAAGGAGGTTGAATGCAGGAGCATTTTGTGTAAAAAGCAGGATGGTATAGCAACTCAGTCAGTGCAGGGACTCCGTAACGGGGGGGCAGTCATCCTCCTCCCATAACATGTCTCCAGAGGAGGCAGCACCCCCCCTAGCCCCTAGTCTCCGAACGCGTGCACTGAGATCAGATTTCTGATAAAAAACACTTCAATTTTAAGGACTTTAGAAATGTAAAAGCACAGTGAGGCTGCGCTAGTTGGCATCATAACCAGTCATAAAGTAAAGCATTTAATTAGAGTAACAAACCAATCATGTCCCAACCGAAGGCGTTGATTGCTTGGCTTCTGTTCATGAGCATAATTAGTAAGATAGAGTATACGCCAGCTTTTTTAAGGCAGTTGCATGGAAGTCAATCACTCCTCGTGCGTGCGTCTTTATAAACTTGCCCATTTCAATTTATATGCATTAAAAAACACACTTTTGAAAAGCGAAATATAAAAAAGCGAAAACAAAAGTAAACAAAATTGAATAAATATTCGAATAAAACATAGAAATAAAAATACCAACTCCGAAGTCCTGCCCACCAAACTGAAAAACAAAAATGTTTTGGAGTCCCCAAATGAGTCACATCTCAAAGCTAACAATGCAGATTCGACAAATTCAAAGGCTGCTTACTGCCAAGCAATAGACAACGGTCAGGCAACTTTGTTTCCATTAATTCAAAATGAGATTACTTACATGTGCACACACCTGTAGTCAGTTCATAAAAATTGCAAAAGCAAACGTTGAGATTGAATCGACACAAACAAAAAAAAGAATAAGAAATGATGGTACGCAATAAAATACACTTCCCACGACCAAGCACGGCCAGTAACTGTCAGCAGCAGCGACTTTGCAAGTGTGAAAGCTAACATGAGTCCGAGTTTGCGTCCTGAGCTAGCAATACTGAAGCGGTGCATGCTGGGTACAAAATAAAAAAGCATACAGCAATGCTTGTGTGCTACAAGCACAGAGGTAAAAATTTCAGCTCACATAACGCAGGGCAGTAAGAAACATGGACGAACTCAACTTCTTTACAACAAAAACAAGCAGCGTTGTAAAGAACTCCAAGTGCACAACATGGCAATAAATAAAAGGCAGCAGTGCAGTCAAGTAGTCACCCCAAAAAATTCTGCCGATATTCCGATTTACCAAGGACAGCTGAAATACACTGCATGCAGCAGCAGACTAAGTTTCCCAGCCTAAGCAAACGTTTAGTGAATCAATTTGCCCCTCCCTCAAGAAATTGCAACACATCAATGTACAACACTGACAGACAGCGCTGTCAGTCAATCAGCAGATAAAAGATGAAAATCTTGCCTATATCACGCCCGTTTGCTCCCAATGGGCACTGAAACGCCCTTGGACGTCGTGTGGACATCCATGGGACATCTGTACGACGTCCAAGGAAGTTTTCAGCACCTATTGGGCGGCGGGTGTCAACTTGAGATTTACTGACAAGGCTTGGACATACTGCAGAGACGACAAAGCGAGAGATGGTAATGGCAGGCCTCGCAGGACTTGCAAAAAGTACACACGCTTGTTAGGGTGTGGACAACCTGGAGACACAGGTATGGGCCATTTTGTGCGCTGATTCCCGTCGCACAATGGCAAGCTACAGTTGAGCTCTATTTACCGTGCTCTGTCAACTGCTGTGTTAACTGCTGCTATGGCAACAGAGTTGGAAGAAGCCCGGACAACAGGAACGGTACAAGTCCCGAGAAATCTCTTTCCTTCTGAAGTTCCCGTTGGAACCAACTTGCCCTCAAACTCTGACACAATGTCATACAAAATAACCCAGTGTTGGTGGAATAAGCGAGGGACCTCGAGTGTTTCCTGAGCCAAAAAAAATGCGCACCTCAATGCTACTTTTAACTGCCCATTAAAAAACAAAAAAACCCTAACCTGCGCATGTGCATACCATGTCTCCATACTACAAACATTCCAAGAAAAGATAACACAGGTTTCTTCAGTAAATTGCAACTTGGCCACTTCCCTGCTGTACAAATCAATCAAAAGAGCAACAAAATAGAGAATACAAAGGAAGCACAACCGACTGTATTTACAGGTTTGAGAGGCAACACAATGTAGCTCGAAAAGAAAATTGAAACTTTTTCGCAACACTCAAATGTGAACCAGTTCGAGCACGGCAGACCGAGGGATCGAGCACTGACAGGCCTTCCTTTTACAGCCCAGAAATCCACAGACACAAATTTAAAATATGTCCAAAGTTTGACAAATATGTGATAATTAAGGCTTCCAAGCACAGAGGCGGCCATTAAAAAAAAAAGCGTTAATAGCGCAAATCAACTGGCATAAGGAAGTGCTCCCGGTAGCTTCAACAAAGTAAGGGCAAGAACGGCTCTCTACTGAATTTGAACAACTATCACACATCCATTAACGTGGTATGAATTACCGTCATGAGCACCAGTTAATGGGATGCTTACCTACCAGACTGTCTTACTGAAGGATGTCTAGTGCATACCTGAGGCTGTGCGAGCCTGCCCTGCATAACAGTAATTCACGCTCACAACTGTCTAATCTACGTGTGAAACACCTAAACACCTGTGATTTACTGAAAAACTTCCCCCTTTTCTCACGCTGAACTTACAACCTGCGGCGAGAAACGCACTGCTGGCATTCATACCCTCCAATATGATGCCTGTTTCACACAAGCTTTTCCCACACCTTATCTCTCAGTTTTTCCCAGAATCTTATCTCTAAGCAGTTCCCTTAAGGCTGGTTCACATGCAAGCGACTGAGCGGCGCGTCGCAGCGAAAATTTCCAACTTGTTGAAATATACCCGCTCATCGCAGCTACAACTCAAAACAGGTTTTTCTGTTGCGGCGGCAGGATGCACTAGCATTTTCGCTTGCATGCAAAACAGGCTTTAGGGTGTGAAACAAATAAACCAGTTCTTCCAGAGCGCGATACTTAAGGCCTGTCAAGCAATGCTACAGCAGTCCGTCCTTTCTTACTATTGATGCACAAGCACTCATCACCGAAGTAGCATCCAAAAAGAGAGATCTTAATGGATCTTCTTTCCTGCACTTGGCTATTATGTACGTCAGGTTTATTAACCCTTCTCACTGTACAAAACCTCACTTGCATCACGCGTTCGACAACCATTCCCCTTGTTTGTTCGACTGTGGCTGTGGTGTGCTTGATACAAGGATAATGCAAGAGAGGCCTCAAATTCTACACGTGTGTGCCCACTTCAGTAAGGTAGCCTCATCGATCTGAATACCACAACTCTAAACAAATCTGTGTGCCTTGCTGTCGAGCATATGAGATAACAGGTGCATCATAACATGCAATCTACCCAATAAGCACTGAAACTCCCCTGGACGTCCCATGGACATTCACAGCACGTCCATGGGACGTCTAAGGGAGTTTCAGTGCCCATTGGGTACTCACCGCCCTACTAGATCTATGCAGTGCAATGGCAGCTAGAACTGGGGTCAGCCAATCGGGGGCCAAATTAACACCAGATCGGCTATTTGCCAATCGCAGTGGACACCGTAAAAATAGCAAATGTGCTGGTGATTCACTAAATGTTAATACATATTTTCCCGACCACCAGTCGGGTGATCCCAGTTTCTTGCTTCCAGACTGCTACAAGGTTAGGCACAGCGTACAGTGACAATCAGGCTTGAAGGGAACACCTGTACTCGAGCAAAGCTGTCATTCAAACTTGCTGTCCGGCCTCAATGGATTAGCTGATGTGTGGCAGGCATCTACAGGATACAGACTAGTTTGTAGTCGTTGAGCTCTAACCTGAGTGGTCATCGGCACTTAAATACTAATGAACTGTGAATGCCAGCACTGTCCGTTACAGTACAATGGCATAACATCGGTTTAATGTGCACAATGGTGACTAATGCATCACTCTTCACAATATGGAGAAGCAATGTCCATATAAAGTTTAAACCCATCGTCCTTTCCTCTATTGCATCTAATCTTAGATTAAGGAAAGAAGCAGCTCAGAAATGTTTGCAGCAGTGCAATGCGGAGATTATCAACATGGTAAGTACGGCATTGTGGAGAGGACTGACAGCTAATGTAGCGACACCACGGCTATAAAAGACCAAAATTCCTGCCCAGTGTGTGTGCAGTAGACTATGAAGCCCATGGTACCACATAATGTTCAGCGAAACCCGAACCAGAGTCACACTTCTGTGGCCTTCAAACTTGTACTAAAATGGCACCTCTTTACATGCTTCAGCCAATCAGCTCTGTGTCGCTGTAATAATTAGCCACGTCGTGTGTACTCGGTCGTCCAAATAAGTCGCACTACAGTTCCAGTTCGCACACATCCACATGCACCCACACACACACAAAAAGATGAAGTTTTCATAAGGGGCTCCAAACACTGGGGAGCACGGACATTCCAAGCTGTGTGTCATGTTCCTGACAACAGGTGGCATCACATGTTATGGCTTGACACTAAGGAATGGAGATGACGTTGGAGGGATACGAAAATGAGAGGACGGACGTGACGCCGGGAGAAGTGCCAGAACAAAGTGGCTGTACATGACTCGTCGATCCGAGAGCACAAGTGTGTCTTGGGGGGCGGGGGGGCTCTATGCAAGCCAGGGGCTCGAACACCCCGTTCGAGCTCCCAGTCCTACTAATGCTACTCCTACTAAGGATTAGACATCTGTATGTGTAGCAAGAGACGACCCAGCGATGCTTTTCCAGTCCTTTTTCATTATGTCATTCCAACAAAAGGCGCAAATATTTACAGGCCTATAGTGAGGCTGCTTTCACGGACCCTTACTAAACGCTTCTCTCGCTTGGAATTTGCATGCTGCATCGCCTCTTGGCGTGAATACCCAAACACTAACTGCCCGAAACTGTGTTAGCGTCATCCCTACTGCTTACCATATGTACACGAAACAGCTAAAACAACAAACTGCGACTGCAATGTCACATCTGACAGCCCCATCCTTGCAGCGCTGAAAGTAGACTGGCAGGGCCTTTCTCAAAGTCAGTCGTGACAGCCGCGCACAGTCTTCTTTCAGACCCCGGCTTGAAACGACACTTTCCTGATGACCAAACGGAGAATTGCAAGTCAATCCTTAAAAAACCACTTTCCTTCCACAGGGCGCCACTCTACGTCTAATGCGCCACGGTCGGTGCCGAGTTTGCACCACTGTCATTGTTGTTGGCGTTGGAGTCTTCGCGGCTGGTGTGTCGTGGCAGGCGGAAGTTGTTGGCGTTGAGGTCGATGTTGTGATTGGCAGTCGCCGAGGCAGTGGGGGAGGACTTGGCAACGGGGCTGTCCGACCGGAGGGAGTCGGCATCGTCCGAGATGTCCAGGTTCGACAGGTCGCTCATGGACGAGTCCCACGGGGGGCGCTGGTTGATCAGCAGGTCTTCGCTCGGCTCCTCAGCGAGGGATGGTTCTGCATGAAATCAAGAAAAAAAAAGAAATTGCTGGTCTATTCAACAGGGGAGGACAAGTGTAAGAATGTAATGTTCACTGTGGGAGGCTAAGCACCACGCAGAGTCACGCAAAAGAACTTGGCTGCCTAATACCCGCCTCCCCGGCTTTTGCTCCTATTGGGAATTTCTAAAACATGCATTCTAAAACATGCATTTCTAAAAGTAAAACATGCATTTTGCATGCCTCTGGTCAAATAGAACACATCAAAAACAACACGACTAGAAAGACAATGAGGCCACAAAGTTCGCTGACTCGCCCATGTGGTTCAACTTCAGACAACAATGGTCCAACATGATTTCCGTATACACTCGCGAACAACCCACATTTTTTCCAGAAAAGTTGACAACAATTTCAGGGGAGGGTTCAGTACGCTGTACATACCATAGCAAACTACTGCAACACCTCCGCTACATGGAGCCCACAAATGCACAAGGCTCAATGGGGGCAGCATTGGGGAACTGAGAAACTTCGCAATAATGAATTCGCAACATGGAGGTTAGTCACATCCAGACTTAATGCACACAAGTCCCCGTATGCTGAACCACCACGAAAAGAGCAAAAGGCACATGTGGCTCCATCTGTGAAAGAAGCTGCGAAACTGTCTCACCAGTGCGCAGCTCCTCTTCATCGGTGGTCGGGAGGTCATCACTGGAGAGAGCTGCGATGCAGTACAGTGGAGCAGCCGCGAAGCTACTCCCCAGCTTGGTGATGCGCGCACGCACGGGGAGGCTGTGGTGCGACCCCCCCTGCTGCCCCCTCAGGGGAAACTCATCCTCACTGCTGCTGCTGCTGCCGCCCCCGTTGGCCTCGGGAAACTCCTCGTCCAGGCAGAAGGGGAACTCCCAGTCTGCACATCATGCCAGCCACCACTCCTTTGGTCACACAACCACCAACCACTGACAGAATTTAACGCGCGGACGCATTGCTTGGAATGAAAGCACTCTGCAGACACTTGAAGGGGAAAACTATGCCCTGTCAAACCACGAAGAACCCACCCGCTTCAGAGCCCAAATGGGCAAAGCTACTGGGATCACGCAACTCTTCATCTGGCACCTTGCCAAGAGATGCCGATGGGCCAACGTGACCAATGTTCTCATTAGGCAGCGTGTGAATGCGAGCGCTTTCAGCTAGGATACACTGCAACACCAATGGTGACAGCACCATCCCCTTTCCTTCCCCCCAGGATAAACTCTTCTATTAAACTATCGCTGCAAATATAGACTACAGCTTACACAGCAGAAACACTAATTAAGACCACAAGGCACTTACCCACTTGAAGACAGCCAGCAAAGCACTGCTGTGCGAGTAAGGACACCAGCAACCTTGCACAGCATTCAGCCATGAATTCGTCGACTTTCCCACATTTTTTAGGCCTAAAATGCCCCGCAGGTCCCAAGTCAAAAATTTCATTTGACCCAAGGACCACCAAAGTCATGCAGTCCAGTTTTCTCAATGGTGCCACAGCACTACAGGCAAGCCCCTCTACAACGAACGCCGCTACAACAATGTATTTCTGATTCCTGCCAGGAAGCTATCTAAGGTAACGCAGTCAATTTCTCCGGCAACAAACTTTTTTGGAGCAGGCTTCTGGCCCAAATGAAGTTTTTGCAAAGTAAAAACTGAACATGACATTTTATTTCGCAATGTAAGAAACATGCAAGGACACCAATCTGTTGGCTAAAGTTCGCAGGGAGATAAAATTTGCAATGTCACATTGCAAATTTGCAGAAAATTTGCAATGTCACATTCTACGCCATCAGTTTGTGGTGAATCTCGCTTCAT
Source organism: Amblyomma mixtum (assembly GCF_055824585.1). NCBI lineage: Eukaryota > Metazoa > Arthropoda > Arachnida > Ixodida > Ixodidae > Amblyomma > Amblyomma mixtum. The sequence goes on from NW_028317698.1 coordinate 11,422, forward strand.
TCATACACTGCTCCCTTCTTTCATTTTACTTTATTGGCTCTAGAAGGTTCCACGATGTCAGTTGTGCCACAATTATAAGCGTGACTACTCAGACTGCAACGCGGAACCACGACCCGGTGCTGTGCCCTGTGCTGCTCCCCTGTCGCCGCCTCTTGGACCGGCTACACATCAAACACGACTACCACATTGAGGAAAGGGAGAGAGTGCCAGAACCCTGGAGACATGCCCTCCGGGTCCGACCCCTTCCCCGCAACATGTCCACAGAAGACCACAGCGGTCGTAGCCAGGCGCGCATGGAAGCATTGGCGTAAAACTATGGTCACCAACAACACGTGTAATTACGTGGACGTTGCCGGCCCACACCACGGGGGGTGGTACACGGCCGCAGTCATATACAACACAAACACAGTCAACGGGCTCACTTTCAAAGCCTACAGTGCAACACACGCGGAGGAGATTGCCATTGTTCTGGCTCTCACTACTCCCAAGTCAAAACACATCATCACCAACTCGCGAGGGGCCTGTCGGAACTACGGGTTGGGCTGGGCTCCCCCGCTTGCCTGGCGCATACTGGAATATAGCTGCCGATGCGAAGATCCAACTCCACGCAACCTGACTTGGGCCCCCGGTCACCAGGGACTCCAGAGAAACGAACAGGCCGATCAGGCCGCCCGCGCACTCTCTCCCCGGGCTATCTCCCTGTCCTTGGAAGCCTACTCCCAATCAGACAATCTGGCCATTACATTCAAACACATCACCGATTACTACAAGGAGGAGCACCGGAGCTACCCGGCCCCTTGTAAGGGACTTGATCGCGCTGACGAGTGCCTCCTCATCAAAATTCTCACTAACACTGTACTGTGCCCGGCGGTACATAAACATTTCAACACATCCTTTGATGGCGCGTGCCAGTTCTGTGGGGAGGTGGCTGACACCTTCCACATGGTTTGGGCGTGTCAATCAAACCCATCTATCCCCCCCAACCCCACCAGAGAGGACTGGGAGGCGGCCCTGCTCGGCTGTCAGGACCTAAAGAGCCAAAAAATGGCTGTGGCTTAGCTTGGTTAAGCCCGGTAATTGCGAAAGCAATATCCGTAGCTATGCCATGGTTCAGCTGGTAGTGTAGCTGGTGGTGGTGCTTGTGGTTAGAATTGTGGCGATGCATCGGTTATACAATCCAATCCAATCTAATCCAATACGCTAATATGGTAGCTATCGGCCTCACTACGCGACGGGCTGAAAGTGCAACTAGTATTGCTTTCACAATAAAAGGCCTTGGTTGAACGGACGCGGGCAGCGTTGCTTGCCAATGGGGTTCTGGAATAGGGGCTTTACTTAGTCTTGTGAGGGGAAGGGGCCAATAGGGCCCTACCCCATTCACCTCTCTGTAAAAATAGACGATAAATGTTTTTCACCACCACCACCCCTTTTCCCCTTCACACTCCTTCATGCTACACCGCAAACGCCAACGCCGCAGAATAGGGAAACATGCCCTTAACTGCTGACGCAGCAAGAAGTTCACCTTTGAGGCTGGCATAGTCGAGGGCAGAGGCAGGAGCAGACGGAGGTGGCGACGGGGGTGCCTCTTCATCAGCCGCGTAGTGGTGCACAGATGAGATGACATCGTGGAAAGACACCGTCTTGCGGAGAGAGGTCGAACCCTGCACAAACAGCAATGGTAGGGGGGGGTGAGAGCAGCGAAAGAAGGTGCAACGGAGCAGAAAACATGTGGGGGCAATCAGGTGGATTGATGCGCAGGGGAAATGCCACAGCAGTTTTCTTTCACTCACCAATCAATTCCAATTCTCATTCCACTGTCTTTCACTCACCAATCTACTCAGATTCCGGCTGTGCCAAGTTTCTGGTTGTATTCTTACTCGACCTGCATTCACAATCGCTACTTTGGTTTACTTTTGCTGACTCACGTTAAAGAACCCCAGGTGGCCGAAATTTCCGGAGCCCTCCACTACAGCGTCTCCCTCATAGCCTGAGTTGCTTCGGGACGTTAAACCCCAATAAAACAAACCAGTCATTCTTAGACTGGTTCAAAAGAACCCTGTATGTTTAAGCGGTGAAACCCAAGTAGTATACAGTCGTGCCTCATTAATATAGACATTTAAGACATGATGTTGGGCTAGTCGGTTCATGGTTAGAGCGAAACAAAACTGCGCGAAGACGACGGGACAAAAGAAAGGCACGAATACACACATACAAAGCGCAGACTTCCAACTGACTTTATTTTGTAAAAGCAGGGTGTTTATAAAGGCAATCACAGCAAAATAGGAGACAAGCAGAAGCAACGTGCGAACGGCAATGACAGGGTAAACAAGACCACGTGTGAATTACGACGCATGAAAAGTTCGGATGTGTCCATCTAAGAACTTGATTTCCTGACATGAAAGAGATAAAGAAGGGGCGCTAACACACTTATCACCCCTTTCAGAAATGAAATAGGCCTCGATGACTTCTCTTTCGGTTTTTGTTTTGGCCTTTGAAAGGAACTTTGTTTTTTCCAGGTAAGGAGAACAGTTTTTAGTGTCGCAGCTCTTACAGTGCAAGGGTAGATTGCTGCCAGTGCCACTGCTAAGGGATCGCCTGTGCTCTAAAGCGCGTTCATTAAAACAACGGCCAGTCTGGCCTATGTAGGAACGACCGCATGACAAAGGTATTTCATAAACAACTTCGGAAACACATTTTGTAAACTTGTACCGGTGGCTCTTCTTGCAAGTGGTGGGTTCTTTTCTTGTTCCAGCCAGTAGAGGGCACACTTTCTTCAGCTTGCAGGGAGCCGAAAAAACAACGCGTATCCCATACCTTTCTGCTACCTTCTTGATGTTATGGGAAAGGCAATGAAAATACGGCATGACAAATGGTGGCTTGGTGGCCTTTCCCATAACATCAAGAAGGTAGCAGAAAGGTATGGGATACGCGTTGTTTTTTCGGCTCCCTGCAAGCTGAAAAAAGTGTGCCCTCTACTGGCTGGAACAAGAAAAGAACCCACCACTTGCAAGAAGAGCCACCGGAACAAGTTTACAAAATGTGTTTCCGAAGTTGTTTGTGAAATACCTTTGTCATGCGGTCGTTCCTACATAGGCCAGACTGGCCGTTGTTTTAATGAACGCGCTTTAGAGCACAGGCGATCCCTTAGCAGGGGCACTGGCAGCAATCTACCCTTGCACTGTAAGAGCTGCGACACTAAAAACTGTTCTCCTTACCTGGAAAAAACAAAGTTCCTTTCAAAGGCCAAAACAAAAACCGAAAGATAAGTCATCGAGGCCTATTTCATTTCTGAAAGGGGTGATAAGTGTGTTAGCGCCCCTTCTTTATCTCTTTCATGTCAGGAAATCAAGTTCTTAGATGGACACATCCGAACTTTTCATGCGTCGTAATTCACACGTGGTCTTGTTTACCCTGTCATTGCCGTTCGCACGTTGCTTCTGCTTGTCTCCTATTTTGCTGTGATTGCCTTTATAAACACCCTGCTTTTACAAAATAAAGTCAGTTGGAAGTCTGCGCTTTGTATGTGTGTATTCGTGCCTTTCTTTTGTCCCGTCGTCTTCGCGCAGTTTTGTTTCGCTCTAATATGGACACTTTGGTTCCCAAGCATGTGTGTCCATAAAGCGAGTTGGCCGTAATAATGAACCATGAAGAAAAACTATAAGAAATATCTTGACAAAGCATTTTATCATTACAGACTACTTCTGTGCACAGTGGCGGGCAGTGAAGTGGAAACTGGGCAATCTTAGCAGCTCAAGGTGCATTATTCCGGTCGCCGTTATCTTGAAAATCCTGCGCTGTAGGTTGAAGCATGTTTGAAGCGCCTAGTGGACCATGATGCACATGACAGTGTCTCTTGGAGAGATCACGTATCTTCTACTAGAGCTGTTCACGTTCCAAAACTCTGTACTCACTCGGCTGACAGCCGCTGAATGTGGTTTTCAACGGAGCATAAAGATAATTTGTTGTAGCGTAAGCTACACTACGCTGGTTGGAAGGGGCTTCGCGTGCCCTCTGCGCCGACCATACTGCGCAGGCGCTGCAGTCGCATGATGTCACGAGAGGCACATCTGCGTCGCCCTCGCTGCCGTCGCCGCCGCTATGTTGACGAAAACCGCGCGCTACTGGGCATGTGCGAGGAGGGCGCACCGTGCGTGCATGATGCTCGGGACATGCGGTTGATGCAGTGCGCTCTTCATGGAGGTTAAAGAGAGTCGGGCCGCTGCCAGTCGGCGGAGAAGACTGGACGTCGATTCCTCAGACCCCCGAGGTTGTCGCTTGGCAGTTAGCCGCTTACGCTATATATACACTGGCATAGCAGAGCTAGGTCACTGCCAATTTTTTTTTCTCAGCCACTAATGCAATGCGACAAATGATAAGGAGCGTCGACTGGTCATCTTCCACTGTAAGGCACGAAACCGTGCACACAAAACAATCCCATTGCTATGGCACTTGTATATTTGCACTGCCTTTCTCTGGTGTTTCGCACTCAAACTGTAAGCAACAGAACATCTGGTAGAGGCACTCGGGATCTCTTTCTCGTCGCTCTCCACATTAAAGCGACAAAAATACTTGCGTCCCAATGGGCTCTACGCATTTCCATCCTGTCCATTGTCCGGACAGCGGGTTTCCACATTATCGAGGCGTAAGAATACACGGAAAAAGTTTCGTCCCCAGAAAAACTGTCCACAGTTCGAGTTGTCCGCATTAACAGGGGGTCGCATTAACGAGGAACGATTATAGACCTTTCCATCGGGCGAGGATGTTGTCGAAACACCTCCTCTCTGAACTGCCGGAAACCGGTTCTGCTGCCGAAGCTTCCACCGTGCTAGCACAAGGTGCCTGCAGTCCAGTGAACAATATGGCAGCGCCCAGGGGGACCTCATTGGAAAGGTCTATACCACCATCACAGAACGAAAGCAGCGAGAAAGTCTCAGGATACCATCCGCTGCGCTGGACGAAAACTGCAGCAGGCATGCACCCAACTGCACGATCCGTGCAACTGCTGTAACCTTATCTGGGCCACCACGTAAAAGAATTCACTACTGTTGAGAACGAAAAGACTGCCGGCCCCTTTTCCCCCTTTGCACTGACTCATTTCTTATTCTGTACTCAGTACATATTGCCACGTATCATTGTAGTGTTTGTTCGTTCACGCTCAAGGCAGCAGGAAAGGGTTGTTATCACTTTTGTTCGTGACGCGAGAAGCGACCAGACTAATCTCGACTATTCGCAGCCATGAAAGGCTGCATCTAGGTTTTTCCAGACTACTCTACATGATCTCGGCCTGTTATCTCGAAGTTTCCTTGCCGGCTTTAAATTGAACGATGCCGCGAGCAGTGGGCATTCATAGTTGGACGCCTGATGAGCACGTTTGTTGCTTACGCCGCCGCCGAGTGATTCAGTTCTTTTGCGGGCGCAAGTCAGCCCAAATAAAGAGCTTCGTTTGCAAGTCTTGCTGGTGCCTTGCTGACCGCTGGACTGCCGTCACTACAACGTGACATCTGGTGGAGGTGCGGGGTAGCCTTCTATGTACCGGACACCCCCAGCAAGTCGTGACGCCAGCCCTCTGAGTCATTCACCGGAGGACCTGACTCCAGTCTACCACGCAGCCTCTGGAACCTCCAGCCATGACTTAAGCCGCAGCAGTGCGCCGTCCTGTACCTCGACGACGGGACCCAAGCCCCTATCGCCATTAGCCAGCTGCGCTGGAGCGCCGCCCTTTCGCCCCAACTCGCCCGGCCTACGAGCTTCGCACACGGCCTAGGAAATGCGACGAGTGGAGAACACCCGACCAGCGCCGCCCACTATGCTTCCACTGCGGAGAAGCCGGTCACGTTCTCCGGTACTGCCCATATAGGAGAATGGACATCCGAGGGTTCCCTTACGACGCCCCACGACCCCGACCCGGCCAGCGAGCAGCCGAAATCGAGGAATTTTTGCGTCGGGAAGGATGCTCATCGCCGAGCCGCCTATCACGTTCCCCGTCGCCATCGTCACCGCGCTTTGTATCTCCTAGCTGGGGCTACGCAGTGCGTGGACGCTCTCCCAGCCCCCGGAGGTTAAACTGAATAAAGCAGCCACTGAAGGTGAGGTTGCTTCTGAGCGCAAGAACTAAGATCCTCCATCAACGAAAACACAAGACCATGCCTCAACTACGACGAGAACTACGACGAGAACTACGACGAGAACTACGACGAGAACTACGACGAGAACTACGACGACCACTACGACAACACGGCCAGACTTGAAGCTTTTACCTCTGCCCTTAAACCTTATTATGAACGCTAATGGACTCGAAGTTTGCATTCCCCGTGTTTATTTTCAGTTTAAAGCATCGAGACGATGCTTCTTTGGGAGGGGGGTAATGCCACGTATCATTGTAGTGTTTGTTCGTTCACGCTCAAGGCAGCAGGAAAGGGTTGTTATCACTTTTGTTCGTGACGCGAGAAGCGACCAGACTAATCTCGACTATTCGCAGCCATGAAAGGCTGCATCTAGGTTTTTCCAGATTACTCTACATGATCTCGGCCTGTTATCTCGAAGTTTCCTTGCCAGCTTTAAATTGAACGATGCCGCGAGCAGTGGGCATTCGTAGTTGGACGCCTGATGAGCACGTTTGTTGCTTACGCCGCCGCCGAGTGATTCAGTTCTTTTGCGGGCGCAAGTCAGCCCAAATAAAGAACTTCGTTTGCAAGTCTTGCTGGTGTCTTGCTGACCGCTGGACTGCCGTCACTACAACGTGACAATATAAAGCCTATTAAGCTCACTTTTGGCACAGCTGAAAGTCCTCGTATACTTATAAGACTGGCAAGTCAAATTAGTTATCACGCAGCGTGACAGATGGCAGCACTTACCATGGTATGTCACTTACGAAATTAGTTATCACACAGTGTGACAGATGGCAGCCCTTACCATGGTACGTCACACATCAAATTAGTTACAGTCGATGACCAATTGTTCAGACTCTCTAGGGACCGCGAAAAGGACCGAAGAATCGGGCAGTCCGGAAAATCAAATTTCACCGAAAAAATCATGAACTTATTACCAATACGCCGGAGGAAGCAGCCAGTTGTAATGCACATATTCTAAAGCTCCTCATGAGTATGTTTCACCGCGCGACATGTGCACGGACGACGGGCGGCGACCGCTTTCACGAGCTCGGCCTGGCTGTGCTGCCCTCGGCATGTCGCCGATGAATGCACGGGTTGGGACAAAGTCTAAACGGGAAAGCGAACACGCCGCTGCGGTAACTGCGCTGCGCCCGCAGTACGATGGGCCCGCCACGAGAATGCGAAGATGGCGAAACAATAAGAACTGAGAAACGGCCGAAGTAAGCGCTCCGTCGGTGTTGGCCTTCGCCATTAGGCCTAGCGACTAGAGCCAAAATCGGCATCGTATCCGGTGATATGCACTCTGTGGTGGCTTGCGTATAATGAGGCGTCTTGCCTGTCATCAAAACGCCAGTTGTTTACGGTTTTACAAAAGAGGAGTCGGGTTGCGGTGCATTTTGCCGTGGGTACGCTGACCTTGCTCTGAAATGCATCACCGTTTCCTCCTGTGCTCGCCATCTCCATGAGGCCGTACGCCTCCCACGCGTTTCGCTGCTACCTTTTTCCGTATTCGGGACGGAAGATTCGCCACAGCTTAGTTCTGTGAACTCAGACTACAGTTCAAGTTCGTGCAGCGGAAGACATTCAAGAACGGTATGAATTGCAAAGCACACAGGTGCAATGTGCTGGGGGTTCGAGTGCCCAAAATTTCAGATGTCCTTATACATTGATTTCATGGGGCTCGTGGCGGTGCCGTGAAGACGTCCGAAATATCGGGCATGTCTGAAAATTTGGGCGTCCGAAAATTTGGTCGTTGACTGTATCATGCAGTGTGACAGATGGTACGTCGCTTACCAACCATGGTACGTCACTTACCAAATTGTTTATCCCGCAGTGTGACAGATGGTACGTCGCTTACCAGTGATGTACCATCTGTCACCCTGCATGATAACTAATTTGGTAAGTGCTACCATCTTTCACCCTGCGTGATAACTAATTTGGTAAGTGCTGCCATCTGGCACCCTGCGTGATAACTAAATTGGTAAGTGCTGCCATCTGTCACCCTGCATGATAACTAATTTGGTAAGTCCTGCCTCTGTCACCCTGCGTGATAACTAAATTGGTAAGTGCTGCCATCTGTCACCCTGCGTGATAACTAATTTGGTAAGTGCTGCCATCTGTCACCCTGCATGATAACTAAATTGGCAAGTGCTGCCATCTGTCACCCTGCGTGATAATTTGGTAAGTGCTGCCATCTGTCACCCTGCGTGATAACTAATTTGGTAAGTGCTGCCATCTGTCACTCTGCGTGAAAACTAATCTGGCTCGTGTTTCGCTACAAACTTGTGCACACTCACCTTCCCCGAACCGGACTGGCGCCGGTTGCCGGCTGACTTGAGAGCCGACTTGGTGGGGGTGGCCCCACGGTCCCAGGTGCTGAGCTGCTTCTGGGCGTCGGGGCTGCCCTCCAGGCTGCGTGGCCGCACAGCGGCAGACGATGTCGCCGTGCCCCCCGCCGCCAGGTTGTTGGCTGCCTTGCCCTCTTCTTCCCCTCCCGCCTCCTCCTCCTGGGCGAGGCACTCAAACGACCCGGACGTAGAGGTGCACGACGTCCCCGTGCTGCTGGTGTCGTCCGTGTCCTCCGCATCCTCGTCCAATCCGCTCGCATGCCTGCAGCAGCAGCAGCCAAATGAGTCAGCAACACAACCCACACACTGGATGGCTCATACTGTGTGAAGGAGCAGTGTGGTGCAAGTTCCGAGGGCTAGCCACAGTACCACTCGCACTTCTAAGAAATTGCAACTCTCTCAGCATCCTTGGTTCAGTACGCTAGTCCCAGAGGCTAAGTGTTTGCAGCTCAGCACCCATCCTTTCACTTCACTTCACTTTATTCACCTTAAAGACCCCCTTCAGGGGGTATTACATAAGGGGTGGGTTAATATATTCAACAATAATAAATACATGTCATTGCAGTATGATACAAGTGGTTACAGCGGATAAGAATGAAGATGGGCACGTGATGGCGGCAACATCGGCGGGGAGGGCATTCCAGTCAACAATGGTGCGGGGAAAAAAGGAACCTGAAAAAGTTGCAGTACGCGACAGAGGCCGGGTGATCTGAAACGGGTGTGCAGTGCGGCGAAATACGCGGGTCAGATGAGAAATGTAAGGTGTTTGATTCAGCGTGCTATGGAAAAACTTGGAGCAAACACATGCAGGCGACACGACGACGAGTTTCAAGGCTTTCGAGACCGGAATTATTCTTTAGAGATGAAATGCTGATCGTATATGAAAATACAGAATGAACGAAGCGAACGGCTTCGTGCTTTGTTCCACAGAAAAAAAAAAAAAAGATGACTGGCAATTTAGTGTAGTTAGGCGAATTGTGAATTAGGTGCACAAACACTGTGCTTACGTTTTAGGTGCTTAGGTTTCACTAGAGGGAACACTTAACCTCTGCTTTAAAGGCATGATGCAATAGCGATAATAGGCCCACACAATCGGAATTGGTCATTCCGTAACATTCAGGCCCCTGGGTGTCCTCATACCACTCCCGGGGCAGTAGCGCAGCAGTTAAGCGATGCTCCACTGTCCTGCGATGGCAGGTGCTGCCAGCAGTGGGGCTTGCGCGACCCAGGTTGCTCTTCCCGAGCAACCTGTCGTGACCAATCATTATTTCAACTGCCACCTACCGCAGTGATCAGTCAGCTCACAATCCAACGGGCAGGTCGTGATGACACCGCAAAGTCAAGTGACTTAGATACTCACCTAGGCTGCTTCTCCAGGAATTTTTCCCTCAATGCTGCCGTCGTCGGATTTTGGGCAGAACGAAAGCGTGAACGCTCTCACGTTAAACCTACTCTTGAGGCAGTTTGGTGTATGGCACAGAGATGGGTAGAACATAAGAGGACACATCTTTTTCTTCTCTCTTCTGTCATGCTTTATAAAAATCCATCACCAAGAACACCACTCTTAAAAAGTCAATGCGCATCAGTTTGAAGAAAATCCGAGTCCACTTCGTTTCTGAGAGTAGGTCTATAAACTTAGCATGGGCCCATCTAGCGGCATAGCAACATCTACAGAAATCACTGTAAAGAAGAAAAGGTTTGGTTTGGTTTGGTTTATTGGGGTTTAACGTCCCAAAGTAACTCAGGCCATGAGGGACGCCGTAGTGAAGGGCTCCGGAAATTTCGACCACCCAGGGTTCTTTAACGTGCACTGACATCGCACAGCACACGGGCCTCTAGAACTTCGCCTCCATCGAAATTCAGCCGCCGCGGCCGGGATCGAACCCGTGGTCTTTCGGGCCAGCAGCCGAGTAAAGAAAGAAGAAAAGGTAAAGCTCCAAACCAGCGCACCTGCTGTGTAGTTGCCGTTCAGGCGTCCCCAGGGGACTGCCATCCTCCTCGCCCTCTTCCACGCCGGCCAGCACTTCCCGGCCGTCGAAGACTACGCCTGCAGCCGCCGGCCTCACGGTGATCTCGTGGGTCAGAGTGTTCACCGTCAGGATCTCCTCCTCCTCTCCGCACACGGGCGAGTCCTCGAGAGGCGGCCACGCCGACCGCGGAGACGGCAGCGCCCCCTGGCCCCCGGCATTATCTAAGACCGAGGAAATGTCGTTGAGGTCGTACTCCACCAGGCCCTCTTCGTCGCTGCTGTCCCCTGGTGGGAAAAAGAAGCGAGGCTCTAGAAGAAGCAAGCGCATGCCAGTCTACTTGTCTAGTGCGAAGCAAGATTCATCTCAGCCTTGTAATGGGGTCCATTACGTTTGTCACGAGCCATTTCAATGGTCTGTAAGTAACAGCTCAATGCAAGCTGGATTGAGATCAGCACTAGACACCGCAGATAAAGTGCTTCCAAACACAAGCCACCTGGGCTGACCTTTGGCTTCTGAAACGTAGCCTGCATCCAGGTTACAGCACCAGACAAGTTGATCAAAATGCCTCAACTTACGATACTGTACGATTCTCTTCAGATAGTAGAACACTTGATGCTAATTTCTATGCTAACAGAAATGTCAAAGATGCTGGGTAACCAAGAATGAAAATCATTATGTTCCCCGTGATGCCAGAGATTGAAACTGGCTGGC
>NW_028317699.1:0-20668 GCF_055824585.1 Amblyomma mixtum
CCGCCGTACTCGAGGCGCGTTGGCGGCAAGAGCCCCTCAAATCGAGCGCGCTTTGCTGCGGCATCGCAAAAAAGCACTTCCGCGGCGCCCCGCACGAGCCGTACTCGTGGACATTGTCATCGGGCGAACCGCCGTACTCGAGGAGCGTTCGCCGCAAAAGCCACTCAAATCGTGCGCGCTTTGCTGCGGCATCGCACAACCGCGCTTCCGCGGCGCCCCGCACGAGCCGTACTCGTGGACATAGCCGTCGGGCGAGCCGCCGTACTCGAGGCGCGTTCGCCGCAAAACTCGCATAAATAATGCACAAACTCATGAAAATCACATCTGCCGAGGCCGCCTAAAGCCCGAATTCACCTCCCGGGCGTCGAGAGGTCCGTTTCGGACTTTGCTGACAAAGCGGACGCTTTACTGTTTCGCGTCTGCCTAGGCGGTATGCCCCCTTATATATGCAGCGATAAGTACCCAGACCCCCGCGGGTCATAAGCGCGTCTACCGGAGCGGGCTTCAAACGAACGTAACTCTGCCTTCCGTTGCGCGAAAGGGACGGGAAAGGTCTCAAAATATTCGCCTTTCTCAGCCCCACACGCGGAACTAAAAATTGAGCGGCTGCGCCCACGGGAACGGCCGTGAACATTCGAAAAGGCGGCCCCTTGCGAACCTGGTCAATCACCCGCTGCTCCGGCTACAGTGGAAGCAGCGGGTCGAGGAGGACTGCACAAGATGGGCGGCAGCGCGGCCGACACGTGGCGTAAATTTCGTCTCGTTCCGCCAGGTGAAAGTGCCTTTAAATATTCGAAAACCGTTTACCGCGTCCGCCGGGGAGGCAACCGCGTCTGCCTAGGCGGGACCGCGTCTGCCTAGGCGAGCTTCAAACGAGCGTAACTCTCACTTGCGTTGCGCGAAAGGGACGAGAAAGGTCTCAAAATGCTCGCCTTTCTCAGCCCCACACGCGGATCTAAAAATGGAGCGGATTCGTCCACGGGAACGGCCGCGAAGATTAGAAAAGGCGGCCCCTTGCGAGCCTGGTCAATCACCTGCTGCTCCGGCTACAGTGCAAGCAGCGAGTCCGCGATAACTGCACAAGATGCGCGCCGGCGCGGCCGAACCGTGGCGTAAATTTCGTCGCGCTCCGCCAGTTCAAAGTGCCTTTAAAAATTCGAAGACAATTTACCGCGTCTGCCTAGGCGGGACCGCGTCTGCCTAGGCGAGCTTCAAACGAGCGCAACTCTCACTTGCGTTGCGCGAAACGGACGGGAAAGGTCTCAAAATGTTCGCCTTTCTCAGCCCAACGCGCGCAACTAGAAATTGAGCGGCTGCGCTCAAGGCAACGGCCGCGAGAATTCGAAAAGGCGGCCCCTTGCGATACTGGTCAATCGCCCGCTGCTCCGGCTGCAGTGGACGCAGCGGGTCGGCGATGACTGCACAAGATGCGCGCCGGCGCGGCCGAACCGTGGCGTAAATTTCGTCGCGCTCCGCCAGTTCAAAGTGCCTTTAAAAATTCGAAGACCGTTTACCGCGTCCGCCGGGGAGGCAACCGCGTCTGCCTAGGCGGGACCGCGTCTGCCTAGGCGAGCTTCAAACGAGCGTAACTCTCACTTGCGTTGCGCGAAACGGACGGGAAAGGTCTCAAAATGTTCGCCTTTCTCAGCCCAACGCGCGGAACTAAAAATGGAGCGGATTCGCCCACGGGAACGGCCGCGAAGATTAGAAAAGGCGGCCCCTTGCGATACTGGTCAATCGCCCGCTGCTCCGGCTACAGTGCAAGCAGCGAGTCCGCGATGACAGCACAAGATGCGCGCCGGCGCGGCCGAACCGTGGCGTAAATTTGGTCGCGCTCCGCCAGTTCAAAGTGCCTTTAAAAACTCGAAGACCATTTACCGCGTCCGCCGGGGAGGCAACCGCGTCTGCCTAGGCGAGCTTCAAACGAGCGTAACTCTCACTTGCGTTGGGCGAAAGGGACGGGAAAGGTCTCAAAATGTTCGCCTTTCTCAGCCCCACACGCGGATCTAAAAATGGAGCGGATTCGCCCACGGGAACGGCCGCGAAGATTAGAAAAGGCGGCCCCTTGCGAGACTGCTCAATCGCCCGCTGCTCCGGCTACAGTGCAAGCAGCGGGTCGGCGATGACTGCACAAGATGCGCGCCGGCGCGGCCGAACCGTGGCGTAAATTTGGTCGCGCTCCGCCAGTTCAAAGTGCCTTTAAAAACTCGAAGACCGTTTACCGCGTCCGCCGGGGAGGCAACCGCGTCTGCCTAGGCGGGACCGCGTCTGCCTAGGCGAGCTTCAAACGAGCGTAACTCTCACTTGCGTTGCGCGAAAGGGACGGGAAAGGTCTCAAAATATTCGCCTCTCTCAGCCCAACACGCGGAACTAAAAATTGAGCGGCTGCGCCCACGGGAACAGCCGCGAAGATTAGAAAAGGCGGCCCCTTGCGAGCCTGGTCAATCGCCCGCTGCTCCGGCTGCAGTGGAAGCAGCGAGTCGGCGATGACTGCACAAGATGCGCGCCGGCGCGGCCGAACCGTGGCGTAAATTTCGTCGCGCTCCGCCAGTTCAAAGTGCCTTTAAAAATTCGAAGACCGTTTACCGCGTCCGCCGGGGAGGCAACCGCGTCTGCCTAGGCGGGACCGCGTCTGCCTAGGCGAGCTTCAAACGAGCGTAACTCTCACTTGCGTTGCGCGAAAGGGACGAGAAAGGTCTCAAAATGTTCGCCTTTCTCAGCCCAACGCGCGGAACTAAAAATGGAGCGGATTCGCCCACGGCAGCGGCCGCGAAGATTAGAAAAGGCGGCCCCTTGCGAGCCTGGTCAATCACCCGCTGCTCCGGCTACAGTGCAAGCAGCGAGTCCGCGATGACAGCACAAGATGCGCGCCGGCGCGGCCGAACCGTGGCGTAAATTTGGTCGCGCTCCGCCAGTTCAAAGTGCCTTTAAAAACTCGAAGACCATTTACCGCGTCCGCCGGGGAGGCAACCGCGTCTGCCTAGGCGGGACCGCGTCTGCCTAGGCGAGCTTCAAACGAGCGTAACTCTCACTTGCGTTGCGCGAAAGGGACGGGAAAGGCCTCAAAATGTTCGCCTTTCTCAGCCCCACACGCGGATCTAAAAATGGAGCGGATTCGCCCACGGGAACGGCCGCGAAGATTAGAAAAGGCGGCCCCTTGCGAGCCTGGTCAATCACCTGCTGCTCCGGCTACAGTGCAAGCAGCGAGTCCGCGATAACTGCACAAGATGCGCGCCGGCGCGGCCGAACCGTGGCGTAAATTTCGTCGCGCTCCGCCAGTTCAAAGTGCCTTTAAAAATTCGAAGACCATTTACCGCGTCCGCCGGGGAGGCAACCGCGTCTGCCTAGGCGGGACCGCGTCTGCCTAGGCGAGCTTCAAACGAGCGTAACTCTCACTTGCGTTGCGCGAAAGGGACGGGAAAGGTCTCAAAATGTTCGCCTTTCTCGGCCCCACACGCGGATCTAAAAATGGAGCGGATTCGCCCACGGGAACGGCCGCGAAGATTAGAAAAGGCGGCCCCTTGCGAGCCTGGTCAATCACGTGCTGCTCCGGCTACAGTGCAAGCAGCGAGTCCGCGATAACTGCACAAGATGCGCGCCGGCGCGGCCGAACCGTGGCGTAAATTTCGTCGCGCTCCGCCAGTTCAAAGTGCCTTTAAAAATTCGAAGACCATTTACCGCGTCTGCCTAGGCGGGACCGCGTCTGCCTAGGCGAGCTTCAAACGAGCGTAACTCTCACTTGCGTTGCGCGAAAGGGACGGGAAAGGTCTCAAAATGTTCGCCTTTCTCGGCCCCACACGCGGATCTAAAAATGGAGCGGATTCGCCCACGGGAACGGCCGCGAAGATTAGAAAAGGCGGCCCCTTGCGAGCCTGGTCAATCACGTGCTGCTCCGGCTACAGTGCAAGCAGCGAGTCCGCGATAACTGCACAAGATGCGCGCCGGCGCGGCCGAACCGTGGCGTAAATTTCGTCGCGCTCCGCCAGTTCAAAGTGCCTTTAAAAATTCGAAGACCATTTACCGCGTCTGCCTAGGCGGGACCGCGTCTGCCTAGGCGAGCTTCAAACGAGCGTAACTCTCACTTGCGTTGCGCGAAAGGGACGGGAAAGGTCTCAAAATGTTCGCCTTTCTCGGCCCCACACGCGGATCTAAAAATGGAGCGGATTCGCCCACGGGAACGGCCGCGAAGATTAGAAAAGGCGGCCCCTTGCGAGCCTGGTCAATCACCTGCTGCTCCGGCTACAGTGCAAGCAGCGAGTCCGCGATAACTGCACAAGATGCGCGCCTGCGCGGCCGAACCGTGGCGTAAATTTCGTCGCGTTCCGCCAGTTCAAAGTGCCTTTAAAAATTCGAAGACCATTTACCGCGTCTGCCTAGGCGGGACCGCGTCTGCCTAGGCGAGCTTCAAACGAGCGTAACTCTCACTTGCGTTGCGCGAAAGGGACGGGAAAGGTCTCAAAATGTTCGCCTTTCTCAGCCCCACACGCGGAACTAAAAATTGAGCGGCTGCGCCCACGGGAACCGCCGCGAAGATTAGAAAAGGCGGCCCCTTGCGAGCCTGGTCAATCACCTGCTGCTCCGGCTACAGTGCAAGCAGCGAGTCCGCGATAACTGCACAAGATGCGCGCCTGCGCGGCCGAACCGTGGCGTAAATTTGGTCGCGCTCCGCCAGTTCAAAGTGCCTTTAAAAACTCGAAGACCGTTTACCGCGTCCGCCGGGGAGGCAACCGCGTCTGCCTAGGCGGGACCGCGTCTGCCTAGGCGAGCTTCAAACGAGCGTAACTCTCACTTGCGTTGCGCGAAAGGGACGGGAAAGGTCTCAAAATGTTCGCCTCTCTCAGCCCAACGCGCGGAACTAGAAATTGAGCGGCTGCGCCCACGGGAACCGCCGCGAAGACTAGAAAAGGCGGCCCCTTGCGAGCCTGGTCAATCACCTGCTGCTCCGGCTACAGTGCAAGCAGCGAGTCCGCGATAACTGCACAAGATGCGCGCCGGCGCGGCCGAACCGTGGCGTAAATTTCGTCGCGCTCCGCCAGTTCAAAGTGCCTTTAAAAATTCGAAGACCATTTACCGCGTCTGCCTAGGCGGGACCGCGTCTGCCTAGGCGAGCTTCAAACGAGCGTAACTCTCACTCGCGTTGCGCGAAAGGGACGAGAAAGGTCTCAAAATGTTCGCCTTTCTCAGCCCCACACGCGGATCTAAAAATGGAGCGGATTCGCCCACGGGAACGGCCGCGAAGATTACAAAAGGCGGCCCCTTGCGAGCCTGGTCAATCGCCCGCTGCTCCGGCTGCATAGGAAGCAGCGAGTCGGCGATGACTGCACAAGATGCGTCGCGGTGCGGCCGACACGTGGCGTAAATTTCGTCGCGTTCCGCCAGTTAAAAGTGCCCTTAAAAGTTCGAAGACCGTTCACCGCGTCCGCCGGGGAGGCAACCGCGTCTGCCTAGGCGGGACCGCGTCTGCCTAGGCGAGCTTCAAACGAGCGTAACTCTGCCTTGCGTTGCGCGAAAGGGACGGGAGAGGTCTCAAAATGTTCGCCCTTCTCAGCCCAACGCGCGCAACTAAAAACTGAGCGGCTGCGCTCAAGGCGACGGCCGCGAGAATTCGAAAAGGCGGCCCCTTGCGAGACTGGTCAATCACCCGCTGCTCCGGCTACATTGGAAGCAGCGGGTCGGGGATGACTGCACAAGATGCGCGCCGGCGCGGCCGACGCGTGGCGTAAATTTCGTCGCGTTCCGCCAGGTAAAAGTGCCTCTAAAAACTCGAAGACCATTTACCGCGTTCGCCGGGGAGGGAACCGCGTCTGCCTAGGCGGGACCGCGTCTGCCTAGGCGAGACTGTTGAATCGCCCCTATCTCGAGCGAGAATGGCAGGAAAACGACGGGACCGGTGGCAAAAGATTCGCCTGCACACTGACTTCAAATTCGTAGGCTTGAGACATAGGGGCCGGCCGTGAAAAGTTTGAAATGGTCAAAGTCTCCCTGTCGCGAGCGGTTAATCGCCCGCTGCTCCGACCGCAATGTGATGATCGAAAAAGATGCGCCGCAGCGCGGCCGACGCGGCGCTGTAAAATTCGTCGTGCTCCGCCAAAGAAAAGGACCTTTAAAAATTCGAAAACCCCGTACCGCGTCTGCCTAGGCGATACCGTTCAATCGCACGTATCTCGGCCCAGACTGGCAGCAAAGTGACGAGATTGGTAACAAAAGATTCGCCTTTGAACGCCCTACACAGGGAAGGCAAAGTCGCAAACGACTTTCGTCCCGCGTCGGCCGGGGCGAACGCGCCCGAACGGCAAAGTCCGAATAAAGCGACCCCGTCTACCGGGGCAGACGCGCCCGAACGGCAAAGTCCGAAAGAGGCGACCCCGTCTACCGGGGCAGACGCGCCCGAACGGCAAAGTCCGAAAGAGGCGACCCCGTCTACCGGGGCAGACGCGCCCGAACGGCAAAGTCCGAATAAAGCGACCCCGTCTACCGGGGCAGACGCGCCCGAACGGCAAAGTCCGAATAAAGCGACCCCGTCTACCGGGGCAGACGCGCCCGAACGGCAAAGTCCGAATAAAGCGACCCCGTCTACCGGGGCAGACGCGCCGGAACGGCAAAGTCCGAAAGAGGCAACCCCGTCTACCGGGGCAGACGCGCCCGAACGGCAAAGTCCGAATAAAGCGACCCCGTCTACCGGGCCAGACGCGCCCGAACGGCAAAGTCCGAATAAAGCGACCCCGTCTACCGGGGCAGACGCGCCCGAACGGCAAAGTCCGAATAAAGCGACCCCGTCTACCGGGGCAGACGCGCCGGAACGGCAAAGTCCGAATAAAGCGACCCCGTCTACCGGGCCAGACGCGCCCGAACGGCAAAGTCCGAAAGAGGCGACCCCGTCTACCGGGGCAGACGCGCCCGAACGGCAAAGTCCGAAAGAGGCGACCCCGTCTACCGGGGCAGACGCGCCCGAACGGCAAAGTCCGAATAAAGCGACCCCGTCTACCGGGGCAGACGCGCCCGAACGGCAAAGTCCGAATAAAGCGACCCCGTCTACCGGGGCAGACGCGCCGGAACGGCAAAGTCCGAAAGAGGCAACCCCGTCTACCGGGGCAGACGCGCCCGAACGGCAAAGTCCGAATAAAGCGACCCCGTCTACCGGGCCAGACGCGCCCGAACGGCAAAGTCCGAATAAAGCGACCCCGTCTACCGGGGCAGACGCGCCCGAACGGCAAAGTCCGAATAAAGCGACCCCGTCTACCGGGGCAGACGCGCCGGAACGGCAAAGTCCGAAAGAGGCAACCCCGTCTACCGGGGCAGACGCGCCCGAACGGCAAAGTCCGAATAAAGCGACCCCGTCTACCGGGCCAGACGCGCCCGAACGGCAAAGTCCGAAAGAGGCGACCCCGTCTACCGGGGCAGACGCGCCCGAACGGCAAAGTCCGAAAGAGGCGACCCCGTCTACCGGGGCAGACGCGCCCGAACGGCAAAGTCCGAATAAAGCGACCCCGTCTACCGGGGCAGACGCGCCCGAACGGCAAAGTCCGAATAAAGCGACCCCGTCTACCGGGGCAGACGCGCCGGAACGGCAAAGTCCGAAAGAGGCAACCCCGTCTACCGGGGCAGACGCGCCGGAACGGCAAAGTCCGAAAGAGGCAACCCCGTCTACCGGGGCAGACGCGCCCGAACGGCAAAGTCCGAATAAAGCGACCCCGTCTACCGGGCCAGACGCGCCCGAACGGCAAAGTCCGAAAGAGGCGACCCCGTCTACCGGGGCAGACGCGCCCGAACGGCAAAGTCCGAAAGAGGCGACCCCGTCTACCGGGGCAGACGCGCCCGAACGGCAAAGTCCGAATAAAGCGACCCCGTCTACCGGGGCAGACGCGCCCGAACGGCAAAGTCCGAATAAAGCGACCCCGTCTACCGGGGCAGACGCGCCGGAACGGCAAAGTCCGAAAGAGGCAACCCCGTCTACCGGGGCAGACGCGCCCGAACGGCAAAGTCCGAATAAAGCGACCCCGTCTACCGGGGCAGACGCGCCCGAACGGCAAAGTCCGAATAAAGCGACCCCGTCTACCGGGCCAGACGCGCCCGAACGGCAAAGTCCGAAAGAGGCGACCCCGTCTACCGGGGCAGACGCGCCCGAACGGCAAAGTCCGAAAGAGGCGACCCCGTCTACCGGGGCAGACGCGCCGGAACGGCAAAGTCCGAAAGAGGCAACCCCGTCTACCGGGGCAGACGCGCCCGAACGGCAAAGTCCGAATAAAGCGACCCCGTCTACCGGGCCAGACGCGCCCGAACGGCAAAGTCCGAATAAAGCGACCCCGTCTACCGGGGCAGACGCGCCCGAACGGCAAAGTCCGAATAAAGCGACCCCGTCTACCGGGGCAGACGCGCCGGAACGGCAAAGTCCGAAAGAGGCAACCCCGTCTACCGGGGCAGACGCGCCCGAACGGCAAAGTCCGAATAAAGCGACCCCGTCTACCGGGCCAGACGCGCCCGAACGGCAAAGTCCGAAAGAGGCGACCCCGTCTACCGGGGCAGACGCGCCCGAACGGCAAAGTCCGAAAGAGGCGACCCCGTCTACCGGGGCAGACGCGCCCGAACGGCAAAGTCCGAATAAAGCGACCCCGTCTACCGGGGCAGACGCGCCCGAACGGCAAAGTCCGAATAAAGCGTCTGCCCCGGTAGACGGGGTCGCTTTATTCGGACTTTGCCGTTCGGGCGCGTCTGCCCCGGTAGACGGGGTCGCCTCTTTCGGACTTTGCCGTTCGGGCGCGTCTGCCCCGGTAGACGGGGTCGCCTCTTTCGGACTTTGCCGTTCGGGCGCGTCTGCCCCGGTAGACGGGGTTGCCTCTTTCGGACTTTGCCGTTCCGGCGCGTCTGCCCCGGTAGACGGGGTCGCTTTATTCGGACTTTGCCGTTCGGGCGCGTCTGCCCCGGTAGACGGGGTCGCTTTATTCGGACTTTGCCGTTCGGGCGCGTCTGCCCCGGTAGACGGGGTCGCCTCTTTCGGACTTTGCCGTTCGGGCGCGTCTGCCCCGGTAGACGGGGTCGCCTCTTTCGGACTTTGCCGTTCGGGCGCGTCTGGCCCGGTAGACGGGGTCGCTTTATTCGGACTTTGCCGTTCGGGCGCGTCTGCCCCGGTAGACGGGGTTGCCTCTTTCGGACTTTGCCGTTCCGGCGCGTCTGCCCCGGTAGACGGGGTCGCTTTATTCGGACTTTGCCGTTCGGGCGCGTCTGCCCCGGTAGACGGGGTCGCTTTATTCGGACTTTGCCGTTCGGGCGCGTCTGGCCCGGTAGACGGGGTCGCTTTATTCGGACTTTGCCGTTCGGGCGCGTCTGCCCCGGTAGACGGGGTTGCCTCTTTCGGACTTTGCCGTTCCGGCGCGTCTGCCCCGGTAGACGGGGTCGCCTCTTTCGGACTTTGCCGTTCGGGCGCGTCTGCCCCGGTAGACGGGGTCGCCTCTTTCGGACTTTGCCGTTCGGGCGCGTCTGGCCCGGTAGACGGGGTCGCTTTATTCGGACTTTGCCGTTCGGGCGCGTCTGCCCCGGTAGACGGGGTCGCTTTATTCGGACTTTGCCGTTCGGGCGCGTCTGCCCCGGTAGACGGGGTTGCCTCTTTCGGACTTTGCCGTTCCGGCGCGTCTGCCCCGGTAGACGGGGTCGCTTTATTCGGACTTTGCCGTTCGGGCGCGTCTGCCCCGGTAGACGGGGTCGCTTTATTCGGACTTTGCCGTTCGGGCGCGTCTGCCCCGGTAGACGGGGTCGCCTCTTTCGGACTTTGCCGTTCGGGCGCGTCTGCCCCGGTAGACGGGGTCGCCTCTTTCGGACTTTGCCGTTCGGGCGCGTCTGGCCCGGTAGACGGGGTCGCTTTATTCGGACTTTGCCGTTCGGGCGCGTCTGCCCCGGTAGACGGGGTTGCCTCTTTCGGACTTTGCCGTTCCGGCGCGTCTGCCCCGGTAGACGGGGTTGCCTCTTTCGGACTTTGCCGTTCCGGCGCGTCTGCCCCGGTAGACGGGGTCGCTTTATTCGGACTTTGCCGTTCGGGCGCGTCTGCCCCGGTAGACGGGGTCGCTTTATTCGGACTTTGCCGTTCGGGCGCGTCTGCCCCGGTAGACGGGGTCGCCTCTTTCGGACTTTGCCGTTCGGGCGCGTCTGCCCCGGTAGACGGGGTCGCCTCTTTCGGACTTTGCCGTTCGGGCGCGTCTGGCCCGGTAGACGGGGTCGCTTTATTCGGACTTTGCCGTTCGGGCGCGTCTGCCCCGGTAGACGGGGTTGCCTCTTTCGGACTTTGCCGTTCCGGCGCGTCTGCCCCGGTAGACGGGGTCGCTTTATTCGGACTTTGCCGTTCGGGCGCGTCTGCCCCGGTAGACGGGGTCGCTTTATTCGGACTTTGCCGTTCGGGCGCGTCTGGCCCGGTAGACGGGGTCGCTTTATTCGGACTTTGCCGTTCGGGCGCGTCTGCCCCGGTAGACGGGGTTGCCTCTTTCGGACTTTGCCGTTCCGGCGCGTCTGCCCCGGTAGACGGGGTCGCTTTATTCGGACTTTGCCGTTCGGGCGCGTCTGCCCCGGTAGACGGGGTCGCTTTATTCGGACTTTGCCGTTCGGGCGCGTCTGCCCCGGTAGACGGGGTCGCCTCTTTCGGACTTTGCCGTTCGGGCGCGTCTCCCCCGGTAGACGGGGTCGCCTCTTTCGGACTTTGCCGTTCGGGCGCGTCTGGCCCGGTAGACGGGGTCGCTTTATTCGGACTTTGCCGTTCCGGCGCGTCTGCCCCGGTAGACGGGGTCGCTTTATTCGGACTTTGCCGTTCGGGCGCGTCTGCCCCGGTAGACGGGGTCGCTTTATTCGGACTTTGCCGTTCGGGCGCGTCTGGCCCGGTAGACGGGGTCGCTTTATTCGGACTTTGCCGTTCGGGCGCGTCTGCCCCGGTAGACGGGGTTGCCTCTTTCGGACTTTGCCGTTCCGGCGCGTCTGCCCCGGTAGACGGGGTCGCTTTATTCGGACTTTGCCGTTCGGGCGCGTCTGCCCCGGTAGACGGGGTCGCTTTATTCGGACTTTGCCGTTCGGGCGCGTCTGCCCCGGTAGACGGGGTCGCTTTATTCGGACTTTGCCGTTCGGGCGCGTCTGCCCCGGTAGACGGGGTCGCCTCTTTCGGACTTTGCCGTTCGGGCGCGTCTGCCCCGGTAGACGGGGTCGCCTCTTTCGGACTTTGCCGTTCGGGCGCGTCTGCCCCGGTAGACGGGGTCGCTTTATTCGGACTTTGCCGTTCGGGCGCGTTCGCCCCGGCCGACGCGGGACGAAAGTCGTTTGCGACTTTGCCTTCCCTGTGTAGGGCGTTCAAAGGCGAATCTTTTGTTACCAATCTCGTCACTTTGCTGCCAGTCTGGGCCGAGATACGTGCGATTGAACGGTATCGCCTAGGCAGACGCGGTACGGGGTTTTCGAATTTTTAAAGGTCCTTTTCTTTGGCGGAGCACGACGAATTTTACAGCGCCGCGTCGGCCGCGCTGCGGCGCATCTTTTTCGATCATCACATTGCGGTCGGAGCAGCGGGCGATTAACCGCTCGCGACAGGGAGACTTTGACCATTTCAAACTTTTCACGGCCGGCCCCTATGTCTCAAGCCTACGAATTTGAAGTCAGTGTGCAGGCGAATCTTTTGCCACCGGTCCCGTCGTTTTCCTGCCATTCTCGCTCGAGATAGGGGCGATTCAACAGTCTCGCCTAGGCAGACGCGGTCCCGCCTAGGCAGACGCGGTTCCCTCCCCGGCGAACGCGGTAAATGGTCTTCGAGTTTTTAGAGGCACTTTTACCTGGCGGAACGCGACGAAATTTACGCCACGCGTCGGCCGCGCCGGCGCGCATCTTGTGCAGTCATCCCCGACCCGCTGCTTCCAATGTAGCCGGAGCAGCGGGTGATTGACCAGTCTCGCAAGGGGCCGCCTTTTCGAATTCTCGCGGCCGTCGCCTTGAGCGCAGCCGCTCAGTTTTTAGTTGCGCGCGTTGGGCTGAGAAGGGCGAACATTTTGAGACCTCTCCCGTCCCTTTCGCGCAACGCAAGGCAGAGTTACGCTCGTTTGAAGCTCGCCTAGGCAGACGCGGTCCCGCCTAGGCAGACGCGGTTGCCTCCCCGGCGGACGCGGTGAACGGTCTTCGAACTTTTAAGGGCACTTTTAACTGGCGGAACGCGACGAAATTTACGCCACGTGTCGGCCGCACCGCGACGCATCTTGTGCAGTCATCGCCGACTCGCTGCTTCCAATGCAGCCGGAGCAGCGGGCGATTGACCAGGCTCGCAAGGGGCCGCCTTTTGTAATCTTCGCGGCCGTTCCCGTGGGCGAATCCGCTCCATTTTTAGATCCGCGTGTGGGGCTGAGAAAGGCGAACATTTTGAGACCTTTCTCGTCCCTTTCGCGCAACGCGAGTGAGAGTTACGCTCGTTTGAAGCTCGCCTAGGCAGACGCGGTCCCGCCTAGGCAGACGCGGTAAATGGTCTTCGAATTTTTAAAGGCACTTTGAACTGGCGGAGCGCGACGAAATTTACGCCACGGTTCGGCCGCGCCGGCGCGCATCTTGTGCAGTTATCGCGGACTCGCTGCTTGCACTGTAGCCGGAGCAGCAGGTGATTGACCAGGCTCGCAAGGGGCCGCCTTTTCTAGTCTTCGCGGCGGTTCCCGTGGGCGCAGCCGCTCAATTTCTAGTTCCGCGCGTTGGGCTGAGAGAGGCGAACATTTTGAGACCTTTCCCGTCCCTTTCGCGCAACGCAAGTGAGAGTTACGCTCGTTTGAAGCTCGCCTAGGCAGACGCGGTCCCGCCTAGGCAGACGCGGTTGCCTCCCCGGCGGACGCGGTAAACGGTCTTCGAGTTTTTAAAGGCACTTTGAACTGGCGGAGCGCGACCAAATTTACGCCACGGTTCGGCCGCGCAGGCGCGCATCTTGTGCAGTTATCGCGGACTCGCTGCTTGCACTGTAGCCGGAGCAGCAGGTGATTGACCAGGCTCGCAAGGGGCCGCCTTTTCTAATCTTCGCGGCGGTTCCCGTGGGCGCAGCCGCTCAATTTTTAGTTCCGCGTGTGGGGCTGAGAAAGGCGAACATTTTGAGACCTTTCCCGTCCCTTTCGCGCAACGCAAGTGAGAGTTACGCTCGTTTGAAGCTCGCCTAGGCAGACGCGGTCCCGCCTAGGCAGACGCGGTAAATGGTCTTCGAATTTTTAAAGGCACTTTGAACTGGCGGAACGCGACGAAATTTACGCCACGGTTCGGCCGCGCAGGCGCGCATCTTGTGCAGTTATCGCGGACTCGCTGCTTGCACTGTAGCCGGAGCAGCAGGTGATTGACCAGGCTCGCAAGGGGCCGCCTTTTCTAATCTTCGCGGCCGTTCCCGTGGGCGAATCCGCTCCATTTTTAGATCCGCGTGTGGGGCCGAGAAAGGCGAACATTTTGAGACCTTTCCCGTCCCTTTCGCGCAACGCAAGTGAGAGTTACGCTCGTTTGAAGCTCGCCTAGGCAGACGCGGTCCCGCCTAGGCAGACGCGGTAAATGGTCTTCGAATTTTTAAAGGCACTTTGAACTGGCGGAGCGCGACGAAATTTACGCCACGGTTCGGCCGCGCCGGCGCGCATCTTGTGCAGTTATCGCGGACTCGCTGCTTGCACTGTAGCCGGAGCAGCACGTGATTGACCAGGCTCGCAAGGGGCCGCCTTTTCTAATCTTCGCGGCCGTTCCCGTGGGCGAATCCGCTCCATTTTTAGATCCGCGTGTGGGGCCGAGAAAGGCGAACATTTTGAGACCTTTCCCGTCCCTTTCGCGCAACGCAAGTGAGAGTTACGCTCGTTTGAAGCTCGCCTAGGCAGACGCGGTCCCGCCTAGGCAGACGCGGTAAATGGTCTTCGAATTTTTAAAGGCACTTTGAACTGGCGGAGCGCGACGAAATTTACGCCACGGTTCGGCCGCGCCGGCGCGCATCTTGTGCAGTTATCGCGGACTCGCTGCTTGCACTGTAGCCGGAGCAGCACGTGATTGACCAGGCTCGCAAGGGGCCGCCTTTTCTAATCTTCGCGGCCGTTCCCGTGGGCGAATCCGCTCCATTTTTAGATCCGCGTGTGGGGCCGAGAAAGGCGAACATTTTGAGACCTTTCCCGTCCCTTTCGCGCAACGCAAGTGAGAGTTACGCTCGTTTGAAGCTCGCCTAGGCAGACGCGGTCCCGCCTAGGCAGACGCGGTTGCCTCCCCGGCGGACGCGGTAAATGGTCTTCGAATTTTTAAAGGCACTTTGAACTGGCGGAGCGCGACGAAATTTACGCCACGGTTCGGCCGCGCCGGCGCGCATCTTGTGCAGTTATCGCGGACTCGCTGCTTGCACTGTAGCCGGAGCAGCAGGTGATTGACCAGGCTCGCAAGGGGCCGCCTTTTCTAATCTTCGCGGCCGTTCCCGTGGGCGAATCCGCTCCATTTTTAGATCCGCGTGTGGGGCTGAGAAAGGCGAACATTTTGAGGCCTTTCCCGTCCCTTTCGCGCAACGCAAGTGAGAGTTACGCTCGTTTGAAGCTCGCCTAGGCAGACGCGGTCCCGCCTAGGCAGACGCGGTTGCCTCCCCGGCGGACGCGGTAAATGGTCTTCGAGTTTTTAAAGGCACTTTGAACTGGCGGAGCGCGACCAAATTTACGCCACGGTTCGGCCGCGCCGGCGCGCATCTTGTGCTGTCATCGCGGACTCGCTGCTTGCACTGTAGCCGGAGCAGCGGGTGATTGACCAGGCTCGCAAGGGGCCGCCTTTTCTAATCTTCGCGGCCGCTGCCGTGGGCGAATCCGCTCCATTTTTAGTTCCGCGCGTTGGGCTGAGAAAGGCGAACATTTTGAGACCTTTCTCGTCCCTTTCGCGCAACGCAAGTGAGAGTTACGCTCGTTTGAAGCTCGCCTAGGCAGACGCGGTCCCGCCTAGGCAGACGCGGTTGCCTCCCCGGCGGACGCGGTAAACGGTCTTCGAATTTTTAAAGGCACTTTGAACTGGCGGAGCGCGACGAAATTTACGCCACGGTTCGGCCGCGCCGGCGCGCATCTTGTGCAGTCATCGCCGACTCGCTGCTTCCACTGCAGCCGGAGCAGCGGGCGATTGACCAGGCTCGCAAGGGGCCGCCTTTTCTAATCTTCGCGGCTGTTCCCGTGGGCGCAGCCGCTCAATTTTTAGTTCCGCGTGTTGGGCTGAGAGAGGCGAATATTTTGAGACCTTTCCCGTCCCTTTCGCGCAACGCAAGTGAGAGTTACGCTCGTTTGAAGCTCGCCTAGGCAGACGCGGTCCCGCCTAGGCAGACGCGGTTGCCTCCCCGGCGGACGCGGTAAACGGTCTTCGAGTTTTTAAAGGCACTTTGAACTGGCGGAGCGCGACCAAATTTACGCCACGGTTCGGCCGCGCCGGCGCGCATCTTGTGCAGTCATCGCCGACCCGCTGCTTGCACTGTAGCCGGAGCAGCGGGCGATTGAGCAGTCTCGCAAGGGGCCGCCTTTTCTAATCTTCGCGGCCGTTCCCGTGGGCGAATCCGCTCCATTTTTAGATCCGCGTGTGGGGCTGAGAAAGGCGAACATTTTGAGACCTTTCCCGTCCCTTTCGCCCAACGCAAGTGAGAGTTACGCTCGTTTGAAGCTCGCCTAGGCAGACGCGGTTGCCTCCCCGGCGGACGCGGTAAATGGTCTTCGAGTTTTTAAAGGCACTTTGAACTGGCGGAGCGCGACCAAATTTACGCCACGGTTCGGCCGCGCCGGCGCGCATCTTGTGCTGTCATCGCGGACTCGCTGCTTGCACTGTAGCCGGAGCAGCGGGCGATTGACCAGTATCGCAAGGGGCCGCCTTTTCTAATCTTCGCGGCCGTTCCCGTGGGCGAATCCGCTCCATTTTTAGTTCCGCGCGTTGGGCTGAGAAAGGCGAACATTTTGAGACCTTTCCCGTCCGTTTCGCGCAACGCAAGTGAGAGTTACGCTCGTTTGAAGCTCGCCTAGGCAGACGCGGTCCCGCCTAGGCAGACGCGGTTGCCTCCCCGGCGGACGCGGTAAACGGTCTTCGAATTTTTAAAGGCACTTTGAACTGGCGGAGCGCGACGAAATTTACGCCACGGTTCGGCCGCGCCGGCGCGCATCTTGTGCAGTCATCGCCGACCCGCTGCGTCCACTGCAGCCGGAGCAGCGGGCGATTGACCAGTATCGCAAGGGGCCGCCTTTTCGAATTCTCGCGGCCGTTGCCTTGAGCGCAGCCGCTCAATTTCTAGTTGCGCGCGTTGGGCTGAGAAAGGCGAACATTTTGAGACCTTTCCCGTCCGTTTCGCGCAACGCAAGTGAGAGTTGCGCTCGTTTGAAGCTCGCCTAGGCAGACGCGGTCCCGCCTAGGCAGACGCGGTAAATTGTCTTCGAATTTTTAAAGGCACTTTGAACTGGCGGAGCGCGACGAAATTTACGCCACGGTTCGGCCGCGCCGGCGCGCATCTTGTGCAGTTATCGCGGACTCGCTGCTTGCACTGTAGCCGGAGCAGCAGGTGATTGACCAGGCTCGCAAGGGGCCGCCTTTTCTAATCTTCGCGGCCGTTCCCGTGGACGAATCCGCTCCATTTTTAGATCCGCGTGTGGGGCTGAGAAAGGCGAGCATTTTGAGACCTTTCTCGTCCCTTTCGCGCAACGCAAGTGAGAGTTACGCTCGTTTGAAGCTCGCCTAGGCAGACGCGGTCCCGCCTAGGCAGACGCGGTTGCCTCCCCGGCGGACGCGGTAAACGGTTTTCGAATATTTAAAGGCACTTTCACCTGGCGGAACGAGACGAAATTTACGCCACGTGTCGGCCGCGCTGCCGCCCATCTTGTGCAGTCCTCCTCGACCCGCTGCTTCCACTGTAGCCGGAGCAGCGGGTGATTGACCAGGTTCGCAAGGGGCCGCCTTTTCGAATGTTCACGGCCGTTCCCGTGGGCGCAGCCGCTCAATTTTTAGTTCCGCGTGTGGGGCTGAGAAAGGCGAATATTTTGAGACCTTTCCCGTCCCTTTCGCGCAACGGAAGGCAGAGTTACGTTCGTTTGAAGCCCGCTCCGGTAGACGCGCTTATGACCCGCGGGGGTCTGGGTACTTATCGCTGCATATATAAGGGGGCATACCGCCTAGGCAGACGCGAAACAGTAAAGCGTCCGCTTTGTCAGCAAAGTCCGAAACGGACCTCTCGACGCCCGGGAGGTGAATTCGGGCTTTAGGCGGCCTCGGCAGATGTGATTTTCATGAGTTTGTGCATTATTTATGCGAGTTTTGCGGCGAACGCGCCTCGAGTACGGCGGCTCGCCCGACGGCTATGTCCACGAGTACGGCTCGTGCGGGGCGCCGCGGAAGCGCGGTTGTGCGATGCCGCAGCAAAGCGCGCACGATTTGAGTGGCTTTTGCGGCGAACGCTCCTCGAGTACGGCGGTTCGCCCGATGACAATGTCCACGAGTACGGCTCGTGCGGGGCGCCGCGGAAGTGCTTTTTTGCGATGCCGCAGCAAAGCGCGCTCGATTTGAGGGGCTCTTGCCGCCAACGCGCCTCGAGTACGGCGGTTGGCCCGATGACAATGTCCACGAGTACGGCTCGTGCGGGGCGCCGGGGAAGCGCTTTTGTGCGATGCCGCAGGAAAGCGCGCACGTTTTGAGCGGCTCTTGCGGCGAACGCGCCTCGAGTACGGCGGTTCGCCCGACGGCTATGTCCACGAGTACGGCTCGTGCGGGGCGCCGGGGCAGCGCTTTCGTGCGATGCCGCAGGAAAGCGTGCACGATTTGAGCGGCTCTTGCGGCGAACGCGCCTCGAGTACGGCGGTTCGCCCGATGACCATGTCCACGAGTACGGCTCGTGCGGGGCGCCGGGGCAGCGCTTTCGTGCGATGCCGCAGGAAAGCGCGCACGATTTGAGCGGCTCTTGCGGCGAACGCGCCTCGAGTACGGCGGTTCGCCCGATGACCATGTCCACGAGTACGGCTCGTGCGGGGCGCCGGGGCAGCGCTTTCGTGCGATGCCGCAGGAAAGCGCGCACGATTTGAGCGGCTCTTGCGGCGAACGCGCCTCGAGTACGGCGCTTCGCCCGACGGCTATGTCCACGAGTACGGCTCGTGCGGGGCGCCGGGGATGCGCTTTTGTGCGATGCCGAAACGGACCTCCGAAACGGACCCCGTCTACCGGGGCAGACGCGCCGGAACGGCAAAGTCCGAAAGAGGCAACCCCGTCTACCGGGGCAGACGCGCCCGAACGGCAAAGTCCGAATAAAGCGACCCCGTCTACCGGGCCAGACGCGCCCGAACGGCAAAGTCCGAATAAAGCGACCCCGTCTACCGGGGCAGACGCGCCGGAACGGCAAAGTCCGAAAGAGGCAACCCCGTCTACCGGGGCAGACGCGCCGGAACGGCAAAGTCCGAAAGAGGCAACCCCGTCTACCGGGGCAGACGCGCCCGAACGGCAAAGTCCGAATAAAGCGACCCCGTCTACCGGGGCAGACGCGCCCGAACGGCAAAGTCCGAATAAAGCGACCCCGTCTACCGGGCCAGACGCGCCCGAACGGCAAAGTCCGAAAGAGGCGACCCCGTCTACCGGGGCAGACGCGCCCGAACGGCAAAGTCCGAAAGAGGCGACCCCGTCTACCGGGGCAGACGCGCCGGAACGGCAAAGTCCGAAAGAGGCAACCCCGTCTACCGGGGCAGACGCGCCCGAACGGCAAAGTCCGAATAAAGCGACCCCGTCTACCGGGCCAGACGCGCCCGAACGGCAAAGTCCGAATAAAGCGACCCCGTCTACCGGGGCAGACGCGCCCGAACGGCAAAGTCCGAATAAAGCGACCCCGTCTACCGGGGCAGACGCGCCGGAACGGCAAAGTCCGAAAGAGGCAACCCCGTCTACCGGGGCAGACGCGCCCGAACGGCAAAGTCCGAATAAAGCGACCCCGTCTACCGGGCCAGACGCGCCCGAACGGCAAAGTCCGAAAGAGGCGACCCCGTCTACCGGGGCAGACGCGCCCGAACGGCAAAGTCCGAAAGAGGCGACCCCGTCTACCGGGGCAGACGCGCCCGAACGGCAAAGTCCGAATAAAGCGACCCCGTCTACCGGGGCAGACGCGCCCGAACGGCAAAGTCCGAATAAAGCGACCCCGTCTACCGGGCCAGACGCGCCCGAACGGCAAAGTCCGAATAAAGCGACCCCGTCTACCGGGGCAGACGCGCCCGATCGGCAAAGTCCGAAAGAGAGACAACCCCGTCTACCGGGGCGGCAGGGCCGCGCCAAAGACCGCCAAACCGGCAGGGAGAAAAGGGGCAATTTCGCGGCGCTTAAGCGCCCGCGCAGCGGGCTCCCGGCGCGCGCGAAAAATTCGCGGCGCTTAAGCTCCGGCAGCGCGGCGCCAAGGAACGCCGCGCTCTCCGCTCACTCCTGTTCGACCTGGATGCTAAAAGAAAAAAAGTTTCCGGGGCGCGGCTGCCGCCGCGCCAATCTCTGGTCAAAACCGCGTCTACCGGGGCGAAAAAAAGGAAAAAAAAAAGAAAAAAAAAGGAAAAAAAAAGAGAAACAGCCCCCTCCCCAATTACTGCGGCGCGCGGCAAAATTTCAAAGTCCTCGCGCGCCGCGATGAGGCGCTGGGGCCACGCACTACCTCCTGCTGCGGTAGGGTGCGCCCCCGCGCCTCGAAAAGCACCATCTTTCGATAAGTTTTCGGCGGAAGTTTTTCCTCCCCGTGCTCTTCTTTAGAAGGGGGAGAAAAAAAATTTTTCGCGCTCCGCCCCGGAGAGCCTTCCGCTCGCTCTCAGCGCTCCTCCTTCACGAGAAGTTTTCTGTTTTGCGACACAAAGTTCGCAAAACTCTGCGCTTCGCCCCGGAGAGCGGTCCGCTCGCTCTCAGCGCTCCTCTCGCACCCGAGAAAGGTGCCTGCAATCAACTGCCCCTTTCGTAGTTGTGCGCTTCGCCCCTGCGAGCCGGGGTCTTTGGCTCGCTTAGCGCTGGAGGAAAAAAAATTTTTTTTTCCTTTTTTCGGAGTGCCAACGTCTCCGACGTCGTGGCCAGAGCGCAGATGGAGTTCCGACAGTCTGCCCAGCGGCCAAGCAAAGGCGCCGCCACGCAGACAGCAGCCCTCTCGAAAAGGGCGCTTCTCCACCTCTCTCTCGCGCGCTCTCCCACGACGCTTTCTTTCGAGTGTCCCTAACCGCAGACGGTCGTACCCGCCTTCTGCTGCGATCTCTCAGGAAGGATGAACGTTTCATCTCTGTGTTTCCGGACAAACCTTCCAGTCAGAGGCTAAGCCTCAATAGATCGCAGTGTGGTGGCTGCTCTACTACTTACAGCACCACGACAGGTACCTAAGTCGTCTTCAGACGATTTGACGCTGCAGCGATTCAGGCCAGCCGGAGCCCCGGAGAGCGACCAGTGGCCTTCCCAAAACTCGGCCTCCGGTGTAACGCTCTCTGGGTACATTTGGCTTCATCGAGCCGGGAAGCGCGACGGCCCGTCGCGCTCGACCCGGCGCTAATCTCACCCGCTTTCGCCGCAAGCGCACACGATATCGTTGCAGTGCTTAGACGGGATTCTGACTTAGAGGCGTTCAGTCGTAATCCCACGGATGGTAGCTTCGCACCACTGGTCTCTCGACCAAGCACGTGAACCAAGTGTCCGAATCTGCGGTTCCTCTCGTACTGAGCAGAATTACTATCGCAACGAC
>NW_028317700.1:0-5000 GCF_055824585.1 Amblyomma mixtum
GAGGTGTGTTCCGTGCTACCCGGACTCGATTCCGTGCGAGCGCGCCGAAGACGCGGGCGTGTCCCGTCGTCTGGCGGCTTGGCCGTCTCGGCTACGCAGCAAGCGCCGTCCAGTTGCCTAATGCTGCGGCCCTAGAGGCCGATGTGCGCACTGGTGGGCGCGTTACAAATGCTTTGCCTAAAGGCACACGTGCTCTCTTGCCGCGTGGCGATTGCCGTACCTACGGGTCGGATGCCGCAGCGAGCTCGAACGATGCACGGGCAGCGCAAGCTGCCGCGAAAAAGATGCGTCGCGCGCTGGGGGTTTATGGCGGCCCTATCGGCGGCGACGAGGCACCCTTCTGGGGCGAAAAGGGAATGCCTATGCATCATACCTGGTTGATCCTGCCAGTAATCATATGCTTGTCTCAAAGATTAAGCCATGCATGTCTAAGTACATGCCGAAATAAGGCGAAACCGCGAATGGCTCATTAAATCAGTTATGGTTCCTTAGATCGTTTCTTTCTACTTGGACAACTGTGGCAATTCTAGAGCTAATACATGCATTGAGCCTGAAGGCCTTTGGCTGACGGGCGCTTTTATTAGACCAAGACCCATCGGGCTCTGCCCGTACTCTGTGGTGACTCTGGATAACTTTGTGCTGATCGCATGGC
This sequence comes from Amblyomma mixtum, assembly GCF_055824585.1. NCBI lineage: Eukaryota > Metazoa > Arthropoda > Arachnida > Ixodida > Ixodidae > Amblyomma > Amblyomma mixtum. Next base: position 653 of record NW_028317700.1, read on the forward strand.
CATGAGCCGGCGACGTTTCTTTCAAGTGTCTGCCTTATCAACTTTCGATGGTAGGTTACTTGCCTACCATGGTTGTTACGGGTAACGGAGAATCAGGGTTCGATTCCGGAGAGGGAGCCTGAGAAACGGCTACCACATCCAAGGAAGGCAGCAGGCGCGCAAATTACCCACTCCCGGCACGGGGAGGTAGTGACGAAAAATAACAATACGGGACTCTTTTGAGGCCCCGTAATTGAAATGAGTACACTCTAAATCCTTTAACGAGGATCAATTGGAGGGCAAGTCTGGTGCCAGCAGCCGCGGTAATTCCAGCTCCAATAGCGTATACTAAAGCTGCTGCGGTTAAAAAGCTCGTAGTTGGATCTCAGTTCCAGACGAGTAGTGCATCTACCCGATGCGACGGCTCGGACTGAACATCATGCCGGTCCTCTCTTGGTGCCCTTCATTGGTGCGTCTCGAGGTGGCCTGCGCTTTTACTTTGAAAAAATTAGAGTGCTCAACGCAGGCGAGTCGCCTGAATAAACTTGCATGGAATAATAGAACAAGACCCCGTTTCTGTTCTGTTGGTTTTTGGAATACGGGGTAATGATTAAGAGGGACAGACGGGGGCATTCGTATTGCGGCGCTAGAGGTGAAATTCTTGGACCGTCGCAAGACGAACTACTGCGAAAGCATTTGCCAAGAATGTTTTCTTTGATCAAGAACGAAAGTCAGAGGTTCGAAGGCGATCAGATACCGCCCTAGTTCTGACCATAAACGATGCCAACCAGCGATCCGCCTGAGTTACTCAAATGACTCGGCGGGCAGCTTCCGGGAAACCAAAGTATTTGGGTTCCGGGGGAAGTATGGTTGCAAAGCTGAAACTTAAAGGAATTGACGGAAGGGCACCACCAGGAGTGGAGCCTGCGGCTTAATTTGACTCAACACGGGAAAACTTACCCGGCCCGGACACTGGGAGGATTGACAGATTGAGAGCTCTTTCTTGATTCGGTGGATGGTGGTGCATGGCCGTTCTTAGTTGGTGGAGCGATTTGTCTGGTTAATTCCGATAACGAACGAGACTCTAGCCTATTAAATAGGTGCGGGGTTCCCAGCACCTTACAACCTTCTTAGAGGGACAAGCGGCTCCTAGCCGCACGAAACAGAGCAATAACAGGTCTGTGATGCCCTTAGATGTCCGGGGCCGCACGCGCGCTACACTGAAGGAAGCAGCGTGTCTTTATCCCTGTCTGAAAAGACTGGGTAACCCGTGGAACTTCTTTCGTGATTGGGATAGGGGCTTGCAATTGTTCCCCTTGAACGAGGAATTCCCAGTAAGCGCGAGTCATAAGCTCGCGTTGATTACGTCCCTGCCCTTTGTACACACCGCCCGTCGCTACTACCGATTGAATGATTTAGTGAGGTCTTCGGACCGATGTCCGGCGCGGCCTTTCGGTTGCGCCGGTCTGTTGGAAAGATGACCAAACTTGATCATTTAGAGGAAGTAAAAGTCGTAACAAGGTTTCCGTAGGTGAACCTGCGGAAGGATCATTACCGGATTGTGCTTGTCACACCCGGCGCCGCCCCCACTTATAAGCGGGGGAAGGCCTCAACCGCGGAGTTGCGAGATTCTGAAGCCGCTTCTCTGCACAAACTGTTGCGCCCAGCGGAGCTCCGTCACCAAGGGAAAGTCGGACGGGCTGTATCCGCAGGTTTGAACGGCGTAACGCACCACTCATGGTGGGCTTTCGGTTGTCGACAACCGTCGAAGAGGCGCAAACAGAGCCGGTAGGCAGGCCGAGGGAAAGGCCTGCCCGCTGCCAAGGGAACGGCGGCGGCTGCTGCGAAGTACGAAAGGAAACGCTGCTCGCTGGCTTTGTCGTGTTGCGACCACGAGTCGGTAGGCGGGCCGAGGGAAAGGCCTGCCCGCTGCCAAGGGAACGGCGGCGGCTGCTGCGAAGTACGAAAGGAAACGCTGCTCGCTGGCTTTGTCGTGTTGCGACCACGAGTCGGTAGGCGGGCCGAGGGAAAGGCCTGCCCGCTGCCAAGGGAACGGCGGCGGCTGCTGCGAAGTACGAAAGGAAACGCTGCTCGCTGGCTTTGTCGTGTTGCGACCACGAGTCGGTAGGCGGGCCGAGGGAAAGGCCTGCCCGCTGCCAAGGGAACGGCGGCGGCTGCTGCGAAGTACGAGAGGAACCGCGGCTCGCTGGCTTTGTCGTGTTGCGACCACCAGTCGGTAGGCGGGCCGAGGGAAAGGCCTGCCCGCTGCCAAGGGAACGGCGGCGGCTGCTGCGAAGTACGAGAGGAACCGCGGCTCGCTGGCTGGGAAACTGCGCTTCTGCGCGACGCGCACGCGGCGGGACGCGCGCGGCCCAGGGAACGGCCGCGCGCGAAAGGTCTCGCACTGCGGGCGCGGAGTCTGACGCCGCGCCGACGGCGCGAAAGGAGGCACCGGGACCGAAAAGGACGAGGGATTATAATCCCGCACTTTGAACGCATTCGCGGCAGCCGGGTTCTCTTGCTGCTTCGTCCTTCCCAGCCTTCGAGTAGTCTGTCGGTGCGCTACCGAAACGCCGTCCATGGCACTGTGGCCGGTGGGCTCCTATTGCGGGAGTAGACTGATGAACGTCCGCTTTGCGGCTTGTTCCAAGTACGCGCTGCGTAGCCACGGCTAGGCGGTGCCTGTCTCCTTGCGAAGCAATGATGTGGCGAAATGGTCGAGTAGGGAGCAGCACGATGGCGCACCCGGGGGCGACCGGACCGGGGGGCGTTGGGAAAACCCCCTCCCCTACAAAAGGGTGCAGCAGCGGTAGGCGGTGATGACTCGCCTTGAAAGATGTGAACAGCAGTTGAGTGTGAACAGCAACAAAAAAAACCGCTGCTGGAGTCCGGGGGTAGCGTCGCTGCAGATCGCAGAAAGGTGCGTGAGGACGGTGGCACAGAGCTCCAAGAATGTATATTTCTAGCAAACGCCGGTGCTTCGAGGTGTTCTGCGGTCAGGCCCGTGCGGGCGGAGCGGGCGTGCCCAAGAAGGCACAAGAAGACCCACCTCTGATGAAGACCGGAATTGGAGCGTCACGCGTCGGCTCAGCACTTCTGCCTTAGTGGTTGCCAAATGCCTCGTCATCCTATTAGTGACGCGCAAGCCATTATCGCACAAAAGCTTCGAGAGACTTTGCTCGCTTTGGCTTTGAGGCACGCGCAGCATGCCGAACGGACGGCTGCGAGGCGCGAAAGACGTCGGTCGAAACTGCGACTGGAGACCAGGGGAAAAGCCCGGTGCCTAAAACCCTGGTTGTACTGTACGGATTTGAACAAACCAAACGCACGACTCTAAGCGGTGGATCACTCGGTTCTCGGGTCGATGAAGAACGCAGCCAGCTGCGAGACTTGGTGTGAATTGCAGGACACACTGAGCACTGATTCTTCGAACGCACATTGCGCCCTTGGGTCTTCCCTTGGGTTCGTCTGTCTGAGGGTCGGATCATATATCAAGAGAGGCGCCGGCGCCCGGGGATGGCGCGGCCGGCGACTCGTTTTGACCGTGTCGGCAAAGAGGACGGCTCTGTACGGAACGCCGAAGATCCCTCGAAAGACTTTGCGAATGAGGAGGAGAGCGGGTCGAACCCTTCAGCCGCGCGCAAAGCGGCAGAGTCGGGTCGCCCTGCGCTGACGTAACGCGGGCCGGCGGCTGCTAGCCGTAGAGCGTCACGCCTCAGAAAGCGACCGCCGCAGGAAGGGATTACCTGCAGGGAAAGAGCGGTCCGACGGGAGACGAGGCTGTTTGGACGGGCGGCGAAGCGCTGCCTGCTGGCCCGCGGAGAAGTAGCCGAACTGCTGCGAGAAGCGCAGAGACGGGAACGCCCTGTTCCGGGCACGCCCGCGCGAGAAAAAGGGATACCTCGCGCGGGGTGCAGGGAGGTGACGGGCGCGAGCGCGGTGTGCGCAGCACAGTTCGGCAAAGCGCAGAGGCGCGCCGTGTGCGCGGCAACGAAGGGGTCCCCCGGACCCTGTGCGGAAAGGGACCGCCTCCTCGAGTGGGCGCGAAGTCGAGTACGGGTCGAACGGACGCGATCTCGTTGCGAGCGCAGTCCGCCGTCGGTCTAAGTGCTTCGCAGTCTCTGCCCCGAGAAAAACTGGGCCACTCCAGTTGGGGCGGGGGCGACGCAAAACTCTGACGATGCCCCTACGCCAGGCCGAGGTCGTTCTCTCGAGGGAAAGAGAGGCGGCAGGGAATTTATTCGGCCGCGGCGGTCGGGGGTTCACACTCTCTGCGTTCAGTGTTCCGCGCGCAACCGAATGCGCGCCGTCCCGAGCGCCGGTCAGAGGTGCCTTCCAGTCTCGCTCGCAGTCGCCGAGGGTGCTGCCG
>NW_028317700.1:10000-20484 GCF_055824585.1 Amblyomma mixtum
TTTTCTCCCTGCCGGTTTGGCGGTCTTTGGCGCGGCCCTGCCGCCCCGGTAGACGGGGTTGTCTCTCTTTCGGACTTTGCCGATCGGGCGCGTCTGCCCCGGTAGACGGGGTCGCTTTATTCGGACTTTGCCGTTCGGGCGCGTCTGGCCCGGTAGACGGGGTCGCTTTATTCGGACTTTGCCGTTCGGGCGCGTCTGCCCCGGTAGACGGGGTTGCCTCTTTCGGACTTTGCCGTTCCGGCGCGTCTGCCCCGGTAGACGGGGTTGCCTCTTTCGGACTTTGCCGTTCCGGCGCGTCTGCCCCGGTAGACGGGGTCGCTTTATTCGGACTTTGCCGTTCGGGCGCGTCTGCCCCGGTAGACGGGGTCGCTTTATTCGGACTTTGCCGTTCGGGCGCGTCTGCCCCGGTAGACGGGGTCGCCTCTTTCGGACTTTGCCGTTCGGGCGCGTCTGCCCCGGTAGACGGGGTCGCCTCTTTCGGACTTTGCCGTTCGGGCGCGTCTGCCCCGGTAGACGGGGTTGCCTCTTTCGGACTTTGCCGTTCCGGCGCGTCTGCCCCGGTAGACGGGGTCGCTTTATTCGGACTTTGCCGTTCGGGCGCGTCTGCCCCGGTAGACGGGGTCGCTTTATTCGGACTTTGCCGTTCGGGCGCGTCTGCCCCGGTAGACGGGGTCGCCTCTTTCGGACTTTGCCGTTCGGGCGCGTCTGCCCCGGTAGACGGGGTCGCCTCTTTCGGACTTTGCCGTTCGGGCGCGTCTGGCCCGGTAGACGGGGTCGCTTTATTCGGACTTTGCCGTTCGGGCGCGTCTGCCCCGGTAGACGGGGTTGCCTCTTTCGGACTTTGCCGTTCCGGCGCGTCTGCCCCGGTAGACGGGGTCGCTTTATTCGGACTTTGCCGTTCGGGCGCGTCTGCCCCGGTAGACGGGGTCGCTTTATTCGGACTTTGCCGTTCGGGCGCGTCTGGCCCGGTAGACGGGGTCGCTTTATTCGGACTTTGCCGTTCGGGCGCGTCTGCCCCGGTAGACGGGGTTGCCTCTTTCGGACTTTGCCGTTCCGGCGCGTCTGCCCCGGTAGACGGGGTCGCCTCTTTCGGACTTTGCCGTTCGGGCGCGTCTGCCCCGGTAGACGGGGTCGCCTCTTTCGGACTTTGCCGTTCGGGCGCGTCTGGCCCGGTAGACGGGGTCGCTTTATTCGGACTTTGCCGTTCGGGCGCGTCTGCCCCGGTAGACGGGGTCGCTTTATTCGGACTTTGCCGTTCGGGCGCGTCTGCCCCGGTAGACGGGGTTGCCTCTTTCGGACTTTGCCGTTCCGGCGCGTCTGCCCCGGTAGACGGGGTCGCTTTATTCGGACTTTGCCGTTCGGGCGCGTCTGCCCCGGTAGACGGGGTCGCTTTATTCGGACTTTGCCGTTCGGGCGCGTCTGCCCCGGTAGACGGGGTCGCCTCTTTCGGACTTTGCCGTTCGGGCGCGTCTGCCCCGGTAGACGGGGTCGCCTCTTTCGGACTTTGCCGTTCGGGCGCGTCTGGCCCGGTAGACGGGGTCGCTTTATTCGGACTTTGCCGTTCGGGCGCGTCTGCCCCGGTAGACGGGGTTGCCTCTTTCGGACTTTGCCGTTCGGGCGCGTCTGCCCCGGTAGACGGGGTTGCCTCTTTCGGACTTTGCCGTTCCGGCGCGTCTGCCCCGGTAGACGGGGTCGCTTTATTCGGACTTTGCCGTTCGGGCGCGTCTGCCCCGGTAGACGGGGTCGCTTTATTCGGACTTTGCCGTTCGGGCGCGTCTGCCCCGGTAGACGGGGTCGCCTCTTTCGGACTTTGCCGTTCGGGCGCGTCTGCCCCGGTAGACGGGGTCGCCTCTTTCGGACTTTGCCGTTCGGGCGCGTCTGGCCCGGTAGACGGGGTCGCTTTATTCGGACTTTGCCGTTCGGGCGCGTCTGCCCCGGTAGACGGGGTTGCCTCTTTCGGACTTTGCCGTTCCGGCGCGTCTGCCCCGGTAGACGGGGTCGCTTTATTCGGACTTTGCCGTTCGGGCGCGTCTGCCCCGGTAGACGGGGTCGCTTTATTCGGACTTTGCCGTTCGGGCGCGTCTGGCCCGGTAGACGGGGTCGCTTTATTCGGACTTTGCCGTTCGGGCGCGTCTGCCCCGGTAGACGGGGTTGCCTCTTTCGGACTTTGCCGTTCCGGCGCGTCTGCCCCGGTAGACGGGGTCGCTTTATTCGGACTTTGCCGTTCGGGCGCGTCTGCCCCGGTAGACGGGGTCGCTTTATTCGGACTTTGCCGTTCGGGCGCGTCTGCCCCGGTAGACGGGGTCGCTTTATTCGGACTTTGCCGTTCGGGCGCGTCTGCCCCGGTAGACGGGGTCGCCTCTTTCGGACTTTGCCGTTCGGGCGCGTCTGCCCCGGTAGACGGGGTCGCCTCTTTCGGACTTTGCCGTTCGGGCGCGTCTGCCCCGGTAGACGGGGTCGCTTTATTCGGACTTTGCCGTTCGGGCGCGTTCGCCCCGGCCGACGCGGGACGAAAGTCGTTTGCGACTTTGCCTTCCCTGTGTAGGGCGTTCAAAGGCGAATCTTTTGTTACCAATCTCGTCACTTTGCTGCCAGTCTGGGCCGAGATACGTGCGATTGAACGGTATCGCCTAGGCAGACGCGGTACGGGGTTTTCGAATTTTTAAAGGTCCTTTTCTTTGGCGGAGCACGACGAATTTTACAGCGCCGCGTCGGCCGCGCTGCGGCGCATCTTTTTCGATCATCACATTGCGGTCGGAGCAGCGGGCGATTAACCGCTCGCGACAGGGAGACTTTGACCATTTCAAACTTTTCACGGCCGGCCCCTATGTCTCAAGCCTACGAATTTGAAGTCAGTGTGCAGGCGAATCTTTTGCCACCGGTCCCGTCGTTTTCCTGCCATTCTCGCTCGAGATAGGGGCGATTCAACAGTCTCGCCTAGGCAGACGCGGTCCCGCCTAGGCAGACGCGGTTCCCTCCCCGGCGAACGCGGTAAATGGTCTTCGAGTTTTTAGAGGCACTTTTACCTGGCGGAACGCGACGAAATTTACGCCACGCGTCGGCCGCGCCGGCGCGCATCTTGTGCAGTCATCCCCGACCCGCTGCTTCCAATGTAGCCGGAGCAGCGGGTGATTGACCAGTCTCGCAAGGGGCCGCCTTTTCGAATTCTCGCGGCCGTCGCCTTGAGCGCAGCCGCTCAGTTTTTAGTTGCGCGCGTTGGGCTGAGAAGGGCGAACATTTTGAGACCTCTCCCGTCCCTTTCGCGCAACGCAAGGCAGAGTTACGCTCGTTTGAAGCTCGCCTAGGCAGACGCGGTCCCGCCTAGGCAGACGCGGTTGCCTCCCCGGCGGACGCGGTGAACGGTCTTCGAACTTTTAAGGGCACTTTTAACTGGCGGAACGCGACGAAATTTACGCCACGTGTCGGCCGCACCGCGACGCATCTTGTGCAGTCATCGCCGACTCGCTGCTTCCAATGCAGCCGGAGCAGCGGGCGATTGACCAGGCTCGCAAGGGGCCGCCTTTTGTAATCTTCGCGGCCGTTCCCGTGGGCGAATCCGCTCCATTTTTAGATCCGCGTGTGGGGCTGAGAAAGGCGAACATTTTGAGACCTTTCTCGTCCCTTTCGCGCAACGCGAGTGAGAGTTACGCTCGTTTGAAGCTCGCCTAGGCAGACGCGGTCCCGCCTAGGCAGACGCGGTAAATGGTCTTCGAATTTTTAAAGGCACTTTGAACTGGCGGAGCGCGACGAAATTTACGCCACGGTTCGGCCGCGCCGGCGCGCATCTTGTGCAGTTATCGCGGACTCGCTGCTTGCACTGTAGCCGGAGCAGCAGGTGATTGACCAGGCTCGCAAGGGGCCGCCTTTTCTAGTCTTCGCGGCGGTTCCCGTGGGCGCAGCCGCTCAATTTCTAGTTCCGCGCGTTGGGCTGAGAGAGGCGAACATTTTGAGACCTTTCCCGTCCCTTTCGCGCAACGCAAGTGAGAGTTACGCTCGTTTGAAGCTCGCCTAGGCAGACGCGGTCCCGCCTAGGCAGACGCGGTTGCCTCCCCGGCGGACGCGGTAAACGGTCTTCGAGTTTTTAAAGGCACTTTGAACTGGCGGAGCGCGACCAAATTTACGCCACGGTTCGGCCGCGCAGGCGCGCATCTTGTGCAGTTATCGCGGACTCGCTGCTTGCACTGTAGCCGGAGCAGCAGGTGATTGACCAGGCTCGCAAGGGGCCGCCTTTTCTAATCTTCGCGGCGGTTCCCGTGGGCGCAGCCGCTCAATTTTTAGTTCCGCGTGTGGGGCTGAGAAAGGCGAACATTTTGAGACCTTTCCCGTCCCTTTCGCGCAACGCAAGTGAGAGTTACGCTCGTTTGAAGCTCGCCTAGGCAGACGCGGTCCCGCCTAGGCAGACGCGGTAAATGGTCTTCGAATTTTTAAAGGCACTTTGAACTGGCGGAACGCGACGAAATTTACGCCACGGTTCGGCCGCGCAGGCGCGCATCTTGTGCAGTTATCGCGGACTCGCTGCTTGCACTGTAGCCGGAGCAGCAGGTGATTGACCAGGCTCGCAAGGGGCCGCCTTTTCTAATCTTCGCGGCCGTTCCCGTGGGCGAATCCGCTCCATTTTTAGATCCGCGTGTGGGGCCGAGAAAGGCGAACATTTTGAGACCTTTCCCGTCCCTTTCGCGCAACGCAAGTGAGAGTTACGCTCGTTTGAAGCTCGCCTAGGCAGACGCGGTCCCGCCTAGGCAGACGCGGTAAATGGTCTTCGAATTTTTAAAGGCACTTTGAACTGGCGGAGCGCGACGAAATTTACGCCACGGTTCGGCCGCGCCGGCGCGCATCTTGTGCAGTTATCGCGGACTCGCTGCTTGCACTGTAGCCGGAGCAGCACGTGATTGACCAGGCTCGCAAGGGGCCGCCTTTTCTAATCTTCGCGGCCGTTCCCGTGGGCGAATCCGCTCCATTTTTAGATCCGCGTGTGGGGCCGAGAAAGGCGAACATTTTGAGACCTTTCCCGTCCCTTTCGCGCAACGCAAGTGAGAGTTACGCTCGTTTGAAGCTCGCCTAGGCAGACGCGGTCCCGCCTAGGCAGACGCGGTAAATGGTCTTCGAATTTTTAAAGGCACTTTGAACTGGCGGAGCGCGACGAAATTTACGCCACGGTTCGGCCGCGCCGGCGCGCATCTTGTGCAGTTATCGCGGACTCGCTGCTTGCACTGTAGCCGGAGCAGCACGTGATTGACCAGGCTCGCAAGGGGCCGCCTTTTCTAATCTTCGCGGCCGTTCCCGTGGGCGAATCCGCTCCATTTTTAGATCCGCGTGTGGGGCCGAGAAAGGCGAACATTTTGAGACCTTTCCCGTCCCTTTCGCGCAACGCAAGTGAGAGTTACGCTCGTTTGAAGCTCGCCTAGGCAGACGCGGTCCCGCCTAGGCAGACGCGGTTGCCTCCCCGGCGGACGCGGTAAATGGTCTTCGAATTTTTAAAGGCACTTTGAACTGGCGGAGCGCGACGAAATTTACGCCACGGTTCGGCCGCGCCGGCGCGCATCTTGTGCAGTTATCGCGGACTCGCTGCTTGCACTGTAGCCGGAGCAGCAGGTGATTGACCAGGCTCGCAAGGGGCCGCCTTTTCTAATCTTCGCGGCCGTTCCCGTGGGCGAATCCGCTCCATTTTTAGATCCGCGTGTGGGGCTGAGAAAGGCGAACATTTTGAGGCCTTTCCCGTCCCTTTCGCGCAACGCAAGTGAGAGTTACGCTCGTTTGAAGCTCGCCTAGGCAGACGCGGTCCCGCCTAGGCAGACGCGGTTGCCTCCCCGGCGGACGCGGTAAATGGTCTTCGAGTTTTTAAAGGCACTTTGAACTGGCGGAGCGCGACCAAATTTACGCCACGGTTCGGCCGCGCCGGCGCGCATCTTGTGCTGTCATCGCGGACTCGCTGCTTGCACTGTAGCCGGAGCAGCGGGTGATTGACCAGGCTCGCAAGGGGCCGCCTTTTCTAATCTTCGCGGCCGCTGCCGTGGGCGAATCCGCTCCATTTTTAGTTCCGCGCGTTGGGCTGAGAAAGGCGAACATTTTGAGACCTTTCTCGTCCCTTTCGCGCAACGCAAGTGAGAGTTACGCTCGTTTGAAGCTCGCCTAGGCAGACGCGGTCCCGCCTAGGCAGACGCGGTTGCCTCCCCGGCGGACGCGGTAAACGGTCTTCGAATTTTTAAAGGCACTTTGAACTGGCGGAGCGCGACGAAATTTACGCCACGGTTCGGCCGCGCCGGCGCGCATCTTGTGCAGTCATCGCCGACTCGCTGCTTCCACTGCAGCCGGAGCAGCGGGCGATTGACCAGGCTCGCAAGGGGCCGCCTTTTCTAATCTTCGCGGCTGTTCCCGTGGGCGCAGCCGCTCAATTTTTAGTTCCGCGTGTTGGGCTGAGAGAGGCGAATATTTTGAGACCTTTCCCGTCCCTTTCGCGCAACGCAAGTGAGAGTTACGCTCGTTTGAAGCTCGCCTAGGCAGACGCGGTCCCGCCTAGGCAGACGCGGTTGCCTCCCCGGCGGACGCGGTAAACGGTCTTCGAGTTTTTAAAGGCACTTTGAACTGGCGGAGCGCGACCAAATTTACGCCACGGTTCGGCCGCGCCGGCGCGCATCTTGTGCAGTCATCGCCGACCCGCTGCTTGCACTGTAGCCGGAGCAGCGGGCGATTGAGCAGTCTCGCAAGGGGCCGCCTTTTCTAATCTTCGCGGCCGTTCCCGTGGGCGAATCCGCTCCATTTTTAGATCCGCGTGTGGGGCTGAGAAAGGCGAACATTTTGAGACCTTTCCCGTCCCTTTCGCCCAACGCAAGTGAGAGTTACGCTCGTTTGAAGCTCGCCTAGGCAGACGCGGTTGCCTCCCCGGCGGACGCGGTAAATGGTCTTCGAGTTTTTAAAGGCACTTTGAACTGGCGGAGCGCGACCAAATTTACGCCACGGTTCGGCCGCGCCGGCGCGCATCTTGTGCTGTCATCGCGGACTCGCTGCTTGCACTGTAGCCGGAGCAGCGGGCGATTGACCAGTATCGCAAGGGGCCGCCTTTTCTAATCTTCGCGGCCGTTCCCGTGGGCGAATCCGCTCCATTTTTAGTTCCGCGCGTTGGGCTGAGAAAGGCGAACATTTTGAGACCTTTCCCGTCCGTTTCGCGCAACGCAAGTGAGAGTTACGCTCGTTTGAAGCTCGCCTAGGCAGACGCGGTCCCGCCTAGGCAGACGCGGTTGCCTCCCCGGCGGACGCGGTAAACGGTCTTCGAATTTTTAAAGGCACTTTGAACTGGCGGAGCGCGACGAAATTTACGCCACGGTTCGGCCGCGCCGGCGCGCATCTTGTGCAGTCATCGCCGACCCGCTGCGTCCACTGCAGCCGGAGCAGCGGGCGATTGACCAGTATCGCAAGGGGCCGCCTTTTCGAATTCTCGCGGCCGTTGCCTTGAGCGCAGCCGCTCAATTTCTAGTTGCGCGCGTTGGGCTGAGAAAGGCGAACATTTTGAGACCTTTCCCGTCCGTTTCGCGCAACGCAAGTGAGAGTTGCGCTCGTTTGAAGCTCGCCTAGGCAGACGCGGTCCCGCCTAGGCAGACGCGGTAAATTGTCTTCGAATTTTTAAAGGCACTTTGAACTGGCGGAGCGCGACGAAATTTACGCCACGGTTCGGCCGCGCAGGCGCGCATCTTGTGCAGTTATCGCGGACTCGCTGCTTGCACTGTAGCCGGAGCAGCAGGTGATTGACCAGGCTCGCAAGGGGCCGCCTTTTCTAATCTTCGCGGCCGTTCCCGTGGGCGAATCCGCTCCATTTTTAGATCCGCGTGTGGGGCCGAGAAAGGCGAACATTTTGAGACCTTTCCCGTCCCTTTCGCGCAACGCAAGTGAGAGTTACGCTCGTTTGAAGCTCGCCTAGGCAGACGCGGTCCCGCCTAGGCAGACGCGGTAAATGGTCTTCGAATTTTTAAAGGCACTTTGAACTGGCGGAGCGCGACGAAATTTACGCCACGGTTCGGCCGCGCCGGCGCGCATCTTGTGCAGTTATCGCGGACTCGCTGCTTGCACTGTAGCCGGAGCAGCACGTGATTGACCAGGCTCGCAAGGGGCCGCCTTTTCTAATCTTCGCGGCCGTTCCCGTGGGCGAATCCGCTCCATTTTTAGATCCGCGTGTGGGGCCGAGAAAGGCGAACATTTTGAGACCTTTCCCGTCCCTTTCGCGCAACGCAAGTGAGAGTTACGCTCGTTTGAAGCTCGCCTAGGCAGACGCGGTCCCGCCTAGGCAGACGCGGTAAATGGTCTTCGAATTTTTAAAGGCACTTTGAACTGGCGGAGCGCGACGAAATTTACGCCACGGTTCGGCCGCGCCGGCGCGCATCTTGTGCAGTTATCGCGGACTCGCTGCTTGCACTGTAGCCGGAGCAGCACGTGATTGACCAGGCTCGCAAGGGGCCGCCTTTTCTAATCTTCGCGGCCGTTCCCGTGGGCGAATCCGCTCCATTTTTAGATCCGCGTGTGGGGCCGAGAAAGGCGAACATTTTGAGACCTTTCCCGTCCCTTTCGCGCAACGCAAGTGAGAGTTACGCTCGTTTGAAGCTCGCCTAGGCAGACGCGGTCCCGCCTAGGCAGACGCGGTTGCCTCCCCGGCGGACGCGGTAAATGGTCTTCGAATTTTTAAAGGCACTTTGAACTGGCGGAGCGCGACGAAATTTACGCCACGGTTCGGCCGCGCCGGCGCGCATCTTGTGCAGTTATCGCGGACTCGCTGCTTGCACTGTAGCCGGAGCAGCAGGTGATTGACCAGGCTCGCAAGGGGCCGCCTTTTCTAATCTTCGCGGCCGTTCCCGTGGGCGAATCCGCTCCATTTTTAGATCCGCGTGTGGGGCTGAGAAAGGCGAACATTTTGAGGCCTTTCCCGTCCCTTTCGCGCAACGCAAGTGAGAGTTACGCTCGTTTGAAGCTCGCCTAGGCAGACGCGGTCCCGCCTAGGCAGACGCGGTTGCCTCCCCGGCGGACGCGGTAAATGGTCTTCGAGTTTTTAAAGGCACTTTGAACTGGCGGAGCGCGACCAAATTTACGCCACGGTTCGGCCGCGCCGGCGCGCATCTTGTGCTGTCATCGCGGACTCGCTGCTTGCACTGTAGCCGGAGCAGCGGGTGATTGACCAGGCTCGCAAGGGGCCGCCTTTTCTAATCTTCGCGGCCGCTGCCGTGGGCGAATCCGCTCCATTTTTAGTTCCGCGCGTTGGGCTGAGAAAGGCGAACATTTTGAGACCTTTCTCGTCCCTTTCGCGCAACGCAAGTGAGAGTTACGCTCGTTTGAAGCTCGCCTAGGCAGACGCGGTCCCGCCTAGGCAGACGCGGTTGCCTCCCCGGCGGACGCGGTAAACGGTCTTCGAATTTTTAAAGGCACTTTGAACTGGCGGAGCGCGACGAAATTTACGCCACGGTTCGGCCGCGCCGGCGCGCATCTTGTGCAGTCATCGCCGACTCGCTGCTTCCACTGCAGCCGGAGCAGCGGGCGATTGACCAGGCTCGCAAGGGGCCGCCTTTTCTAATCTTCGCGGCTGTTCCCGTGGGCGCAGCCGCTCAATTTTTAGTTCCGCGTGTTGGGCTGAGAGAGGCGAATATTTTGAGACCTTTCCCGTCCCTTTCGCGCAACGCAAGTGAGAGTTACGCTCGTTTGAAGCTCGCCTAGGCAGACGCGGTCCCGCCTAGGCAGACGCGGTTGCCTCCCCGGCGGACGCGGTAAACGGTCTTCGAGTTTTTAAAGGCACTTTGAACTGGCGGAGCGCGACCAAATTTACGCCACGGTTCGGCCGCGCCGGCGCGCATCTTGTGCAGTCATCGCCGACCCGCTGCTTGCACTGTAGCCGGAGCAGCGGGCGATTGAGCAGTCTCGCAAGGGGCCGCCTTTTCTAATCTTCGCGGCCGTTCCCGTGGGCGAATCCGCTCCATTTTTAGATCCGCGTGTGGGGCTGAGAAAGGCGAACATTTTGAGACCTTTCCCGTCCCTTTCGCCCAACGCAAGTGAGAGTTACGCTCGTTTGAAGCTCGCCTAGGCAGACGCGGTTGCCTCCCCGGCGGACGCGGTAAATGGTCTTCGAGTTTTTAAAGGCACTTTGAACTGGCGGAGCGCGACCAAATTTACGCCACGGTTCGGCCGCGCCGGCGCGCATCTTGTGCTGTCATCGCGGACTCGCTGCTTGCACTGTAGCCGGAGCAGCGGGCGATTGACCAGTATCGCAAGGGGCCGCCTTTTCTAATCTTCGCGGCCGTTCCCGTGGGCGAATCCGCTCCATTTTTAGTTCCGCGCGTTGGGCTGAGAAAGGCGAACATTTTGAGACCTTTCCCGTCCGTTTCGCGCAACGCAAGTGAGAGTTACGCTCGTTTGAAGCTCGCCTAGGCAGACGCGGTCCCGCCTAGGCAGACGCGGTTGCCTCCCCGGCGGACGCGGTAAACGGTCTTCGAATTTTTAAAGGCACTTTGAAC
>NW_028317701.1:0-19602 GCF_055824585.1 Amblyomma mixtum
GAACATGACATAGCTATTTCAGCAGACAGATATAGTTGTTACTGTTTGGTTTTTTGATATGCAAGCTTTTTGCATATTGAGGTTCCCGCCGAAGTCAGGCAATAAAAAAAAGAAGCAATCAGGGCGGAGTGGAAGTTCCCCCAACTCGCATGCCGGCGGCCTGCATTCGATTCCCACATACGCCAGAATTTTCTTCTGTTTTCTTATTGAGGCCGCTTCCAGGTCATATCTGCGCTGTAACATGACCTTCTAGGTTTGTAAGCGAGAAGTGGAGCTTCCGCTAAAAAAAACGAATGAAACAAAAGCATACAAACTTTCGAGAAGAGCTATATCGATACCCGAAGAAATTATAGCTTTCGGTATACTTGTTATGGGCTATGTGACAAAAAAGATTCACGAATATAATAAGGCTAATTTCATAGCTATGAACACGGAACTAGAAACCTTCTTTAATCATAATTTCTACCTTCAATTAACAACCGATGCGCTGAAGAAAACTGGACACTTTTTAGAGCTACGACTTCATATTTGATCAGCCGTTATGTCCCTGTGATCGAAATAACTAAAGATAAATCTAATCACTGGTTTACTAGAAGGCTTAAACAACTAAGGAACAAGAAAAAGAGGCTATACCTGACTCAGAATGGTGCACTCACCTCGCCTCTTCTTCCAGGCTGACCTTGTACTCGGCATGCTTGCTGCTAAGCGTACCTGTACCATTTCTTCTTGGAATAAGTAGTGACACACTAAAATTCTGTTGCTCCGCCTTATCTGCTGCAAGAGACAAGTACTTTGCACGTGATCTTCCAGCCCTTTTGAAAACTTACCCCAAAAAGTTTTGGAAACAAGTACGCCCTGAGCGTGATGATGGTTCCATCTATCTACAAAGCAACGCAGCCCCGCCCCAGACAACGAGTGCCCCTGAATATTTAACACCTTATTCTCATCTGTGTTCTCTTCTGAAGATCATTCTACTCTTCCTGATGTTCCCGATTTTAATTACCGCTACAATACACCTATTCAAATAACCGAAGAAGGCATCACGTGTCTCATAAATTCTCTTAAGGTATATACTTCGGCTGGTGTTGATGGCGTTAATTCTAAAGTTTAAAAAAATACAGTTCCAGTGGCAAGCAAAATTTTATTTCATATTTTTCAGTAATCTTTAACTACAGGAATACTGCCCTCAGGCTGGAAGATAGCTAAAATAGCACGAATTTTTAAATCTAAAAACAAAAGCTCAGCTGAAAATTACCGTCCTATATCTCTCACGTGCATCTGCTGCAAAATGCTGGAACATATAATTTCATCGCATGTTTTCAGTCATCTTGAGCAGGATAACTTTTTTTATGCTAATCAACACGGGTTTAGGAAGGGTCACTCTTGAGAAACACAGTTATTCGAACTAACTACTGATTTGCATTTTAATATGAACGATCACCTTCAAACTGATTGTATATTCCTTGACTTTGCCAAAGCGTTCGACCGCGTAGCTCACTGCCGCATGATTTCGAAATCATCATCAATAATTATGACATGTTCCGCGAAGATATAGCTAGCATTGTATACTAAGGTGTTATTTAAATTTGTCTCTTGGCTGTATTTTCTGATCTTATTTTTGTGTTTTGCCACTCCCCCTCTGTAACGCCTCTGGCCCTGAGGCGTACAACAAATGAAATGAATGAAACTCCGTTTAGACTCGCTAACTTTAACATGGCTTCGCAACTTCCTCTCGCATCGCGAACAGTTTGTATTTGTTAATAATCTATCCTCTAACCTTTCCCCGGTCAACTCTGGAGTGCCGCACGGCAGTGTGCTTGGTCCCTTATTATTTCTTATTTACATCAATGATTTACCTAATAATATAACTTCCAGCATGCGAATTTTCGCGGATGATTGCATTATATACCGCCCTATTAGATCTACTAATGACCACCTGGCACTCCAATCAGACTTTCTTATTGTTAACGACTAGTGCAACTCAGGGTTATTGACCCTTAATCTATCAAAGTGCAATTTCATCTCTTTCACCCGTAAAACTAACGAGTCCAGCTATGCATACCGTATTCAAAATGATCTACTCTCTCACGTATCACATTACAAATACCTTGGCGTTAACCTTTCTTCAGCTCATTTATGGTCATTCCATATTTCATCCGAATGCGCCGTCGCCTCAAAATCATTAGGATACCTACGTCGTAATCTCCGAAATTCACCATCTAATATTCGAAAACTAGCGTATCTCACTTTTGTTCGTCCACAACTTGAATTTGCTTCTCCCATTTGGTCTCACTATCTTAGGAACATGATAATCGCGTTAGAATCTATCCAAAACAGGGCAGCACGATTCATTTCACGAAACTATAATTACCTTTCAAGCGTCATTCAGATTAAAACCGATCTTTCTCAACAATCATTAAGCACGAGCCGTGACATCGCTCTCCTAACACTATTTCACAAATATGTGCACTTCATTAGAACTAGTTCATTTCAGCTCGATGTCTCATCCCGCACGTCGAAAAGATTATATAATCAGTTCAGTTTCGCAAGGATACATGGTGACACATTGGCTTTCAATTCGTCTGCAACTACCACAAGCCATCATATTATGGAATGTCCTACCAGACAACATCGCTTCCGCGTCTAATCGAGATTCCTGCCGTTCTCAACTCATCAAGCATTTCACTGAAACCCTCATTTGGCACGGCTCCGTTCATCTTTTTTATTTCTCATTTTTTGTTCGTTATTTTGCTGCTACTCTCGTGTCATTTTTTTGTTTTCTTACTTATGTTTGCCTGCCATGTTTCCGTATTTGCCTTAATCACGCTATTTTACTCATTGTTCCCACGTTCGGTGAGCACATTATCCTTTATTGTGGTGCTTTATTTTGTGTCACGTATTCTTTTTTTCTTTCCTGTTTTTATTTCCGCGTCGTTTCTCCTTCTTTACAAATTTGTTGATATATTGTTTATCATAAATCATGTTTATCATGTTTATCATCGATGACATAAATTCTAAATTTTTAAACAATACAAGTGTTTATTCTTCCATTTACTTGTGTGCACGGCTTTCGCAATCTTTGAATTCAGGACAGCTGCCCGGGGACTGGAAGGACGGTAAGGTGGTACCAATATTCAAGTCTGGTGATGCTCATTGTGCCCTTAATTACAGACCCAAATCATTAACGAGTGTCCCGTGTAAACTGTCTGAACATGTCATTTATTCTAATCTGGTTAAATTTCTAGAAAATCATTTGTTTTTTTTTCCCTCATCAGCATGGCTTTCGTCAATCATTCTCTGGTGAAACGCAACTCATTTCCTTCACCCATAATTTATTTGATGCATTAGACAAGGGACTTTTTATTGACTGCGTATTTTTTAGATTTTCATAAAGCATTTGATCTTGTTAATCACCAACTACATTGTTTTAAGCGCGGTGAACTGAACATCGACCCAAACATTCTTTCATGGATCGAGAGTTTTTTGCGCAACAGAACTTAATTCGTCGCTGCAAATAACGCTGATTCCTCACCATGCTCTGTTACCTCCGGCGTGCCTCAAGGTTCCGTACTCGGGCCGCTATTGTTTCTAAATACATTAACGATCTGCCAATTACTATTAACTCCACAATCAGGCTTTTCGCAGGTGATTGTGTTATTTATCGAGTAATCAAATCCGCTTCAGACTCATCCATACTTCAATGTGACCTAAATAAGGTATCTAATTGGTGTAATATTTGGCTCATGAGACTGAATACTAACAAGTGTAAGGTCATGCGTATTTAACACCGGTCTGCTAACGAAAATCTTATTCTCTACAATATTTCAGGTTCTCTCCTTGAGCAAGTAGCCACATATAAATATTTAGGGGTTCAAATAACTGCTAACCTTTCATGGCAGGCACATGTCCATTATACTATTGACAATGCTAACCGCATGCTTGGCTACTTACGCCGTAATTTTTCCATGGCTTCATCTTCTTTAAAGCTGCTACTCCATAAAACCTTAGTTAGATCGAAATTAGAATACGCGTGCTCTGTGTGGGACCCGGGACTTGAAACTCTTACTAATCAGTTAGAGTCAGTACAGAATCGTAGCGCCCGATTTATTTTGTCTAATTTTTCCTGCACTTCTAGTGTAACTGCAATGCAAAATACTTTGAACCTTACCTTCCTAGCCTTTCCCTTCGAAGAAAACTCGCGCGAATGCTAACTTTTCACAAGATTTACTACTTCAATCAGCTAAAACGGGATCTTCTATCTGAACCATCATTCATATCACCTCGCACGGATCATCGCCACAAGGTACGCATTCCATACTGCCGAAGCAATGCATACTTCAACTCGTTTATACCCAAGACGGCGATCGATTGGAACCACCTGCCCACCTTGGTTGCCGACATTTCTGACACCTGTTTATTTAAAAATGCCGCGGAAAACTATGTGTTTGACTAGGCTGTTTTGTTACCTAATCTGATTTGTATTTTGTTCAAGCTTACGTTTTTTCTTTCTTTGCTGTATTACATTACATTTTCCATTTACTTTTTGTTGTCATTTTGCTGCTTTGTTTTTACTTTTTTATCCACTCCCTTCTGTAACGCCCCACTGGGGCCCTGAAGGTAGTGTAATAAATAAATATGTCTTGCATTGTAAAGCACATGTGTAGAGATGGAATGGGAATTTTTTCTCAGTTCCTCTTACATAATTTTATTCCTTTGTGCTGTACAGATGAACATGGCCGGATGATTGACTGCAGACAACAAGCCGCAAGAATGCTTCTGAGGAAACTAGCCGGAATGTTACTTTCAACATTTATGTTACTGTGGTGCATTCTTATGGTGCACGTGTTGCATATTCCCAGCCTGGATAGCTTGGAAATAAACTAAATTTGTAAGTATATTGATTGTGTGATTTGTGAACTCTGTCTGGTGACCTTTTTCAACGGTTGTAGACTGTATGTTTATAGGCAGTCTATAGATAATGGTATAATAATAGTTTGGTAGACAGAGGTCAATAGACTGCCTATAGACAAAGGTCTGTAGCACTGCCAGGCCACACACTTATGGAATGTCTATCGACAGTCTACGTTCTATAGACAGTAATCCACAGGAAGTCTACGGCCATAAGTCTATAGGTCGTCTATAGTCCTTCTATGTCTATAGGCACCCTGCGCATCTAACTCCAGCGCGACGCGCGCGCCACTGGCGGCGGCGCGCGCGTCCCTGTCAGGAAGGCGGGGCAGTCCGACAGCTCCCGCTGTGTTCCGCGCGCTGTCACGAAGCAGTTGTGCGCCTCCTTGCAGAGCACAAAGTCGCACTTAACAACAGCAAGACACATTGCTGTGTTGTAGGATGCAATAATACATATATAAATTAGCCTCGGACAAGGATTTATGGATTTCCAACGCGACATTGGGAGACGGCCCACCCTTCGCGACGGGCAACACGCGCGCGCGGTTTCTGGTCAAACAATGGTCAAACCCGTGCGGAAGACGCTTACTTGACTCATGCATTACCTTCTAGACAGGTTTTTGACTCGTAGCAAATTCAGCAGACTCGGAGGAATGCTAATGGCTCTCTGGGAACCCTTCCCTCTTCTTGCACCTGTGATTTCCGGTCACTGACTTGGCTGTCAACAATATGCGGGCTTAAAAAGCCCCGGCGAAACTCACCTGCAGTCACACCTTAGGAAGGAGCCCAAATTTTGCGCTGCAAAGAACCGTTTACCTTAATTCTAACTATGTGCAGAATCCTTGCTCGCTTCCACTGCGCCTTGTCGTCCAGCGTCTTATTCGACAGTAAAGACACGTTTTCAGAGGCAACGAAAACATGCTCCTGATAAATCTTTGCCTCCACGTCTGAACAACTGGGCGATAATTTCGTACAATAATCAAATATCCTAATGTCGAAGAGTCGGGGCACTTGTACTAAATGCGTAGAAATTAAACAAAACTTGCAATGAAATCCCGCTTTTTGAGCACAAGCTTTCTGCAAGAATCCTGTATGAAATAGCCGGGATACTCCTTTTTTTTTCAGAATCCCAGTCAAAGAGTTTTATGTTTTCCGCAGGAGTTTCAGTGCGCACAGGCGCTTCGCCGCAGCTTGCATTCTCTACTGCTTGCAAAAGCTCGTTCATTGAATATCTCATATCACCAAAATATTGACGCACGTGTTGTAGCGATAATGGCCTGGCAGTTGCTGAAAAAAAGAGAAAATATGAGTGGCAGAATACGCAATGGGCACATTATTTCACGGTGTAGTTTGAACAGGGTATTCCACATCGAACACCGAAGGTGCGGCAAACGAGAATGTTATGAATTCAGGTTTGCGCCGTTCGCTCCGAAACTGGAGTTTTCTATTTACCTTGAATGTTATACCGCCTGGCCGTCTTTGAAATTTCAGGGTAAGCCTTTCTAAATACAGGAACACCCTAGGCTTGCGGGTGGCTCGTTTTGGAGAGCGTTTCACACCGCTCCAAAAACACGGCAATCGCAGCAGCGTGTTTACATTTGCCTGCCCTGCAACTGCAGCTCGCGGCTACAAGCTGTCTTCTGGAAGATAGCTACATAAAAAAAAAATTGAGTGAGGGTGCAGCGCTGACAGGCATTAGATAGAAATATTTCTTGGCGTTAATTTTACGGTTTTCGGTTGCGCAGTGATGCTTGTCTGCGCAATGCACCGGGCTGCTACTTCGCTCCCGTCGCACGACACCACCTCTTTCACATTGTGTACATGGCCTGCTTCAAAAAGCTTCGTTCCTTTCCTGATGTTCGCTCCTCGAAAGAATTTTTCAGCCTCATGGATGAATAGGTCGAAATCTCGCCTCTACGAACAGCGGCAGCCGCTAGCAGACGCCATCCCTTCGCAGTCGCGGGGCGACCCTTCCTGACAGGGACGAGAAACTGGCCGCGCGGGGGAGCTGAACGCAGCCTCTATGGTGGCGGTGCCTGGCGGGTGCAGGGTGCCTATAGACAACTCTATAGAAAATGTATGGCCATAAGTCTATAGATCGTCTATAGACTGTCTATAGACCTGTGTCTATAGACTTCCTATAGACCTATAGACTTTCTGTAGATATTTGTCTATAGACTGTCTATAGACAAAAGTCTACTAAAAGTGTATGCCCATAAATCTATAGACTGTATATAGACCAGTCCATAGGATTTGTACAGTCAGTGCACTGTCTAAAGAAATTTTTATAAGGGGCCGCCGCTGTTTTCAAACTGACCCTGTCTGAAAACGTTCTTCTTCGTTGAAGCCTCGTTCATTGCGAGTAATTCTGCCCCGTCTTTGATCTGCCCAGCTTATGCAGCCAGGCGCTTCAACAAAAGTTGTTCACAATAGAGGAGTATCGCTGCACTATTCTACCAGCCTTCAACCATTTCTTGTGTTTTTGATATGCAATAAGGAACCTGCGCTGAAGTTACTCATGTCGGTCATAGCGAAGTAACGTACAGCCTAGCGGGAGCAGCAAGCAGTTTTTGGTGCACTCGTAGTGCTTTTCCACGCCACCTTGCGCTTATCGCCATGTGCCTCCGCGCTTAGTCGATGCCACACGTGGCGTCCGTCACCTATTTGGGCTACGTCGAGAGAAGCTAGAGGTAAATAGGTTATCATGCCAAACCCGAGCCCGCAACTGCTCGGAATTGTGCTCTCGCGTTTGTAGCGGCCCAACCGGCTTACTGTCTCAGTTTTAGTAGCCGAATGGAACAATGGCAGTGACAAATGGGCAGCGCAGGCTTCCCACGGAAGACGTGAGCAAAAAATTCATCGGGGCTTAACATAGTTAAACCGAGTAGTCCTGCGAAAGCAGGTATTCGTTCTTCAATTGGAGGGGCACTTAAACTCCGCCTTAGGGGGTGTGGCATGATATTTTTAGTGGGTTAATGCCAATGTATGCTGAATTGGTAATTCCTACTTAAGATTCATAGATGGCGGCGAGTCCTCATATACCACTACCAGCGCAGTGGCGCAGCGGTTAAGCGATGCGCCCCTGCACTGGCACGTGGCTGTTTCTATCCCAGCCACCCGTCGGGATCTTGCGACCCATGTTGCTCTTTCCGAGCAACTTCTCACGCAGGGGGGCAGCGGCGCGGCGCCATCTGTTGGAGCGCAGCTGAAGCGGTTGCTAGGCAACGGCGACTGAAGGTCGTTTGGTAGCCGCACCACCACGAGCATACACGACGAGCCGAGCTGGGCACCAGTAGTGTTGCCTTCGCAACAAAAAGATTAGAACAGGGCATGGGCAGACGACAACACACGGCGCTGCGGGGGCGAAAACGCCCGCAATACGATAATAAGATTACAAGGTTATTTCGCCATTCCGCTTGCGCCATTTTTGTTCATATGTTTTGAGCACGCCTGTACCTTCGTCGCAATGACTTCAGGCGGGTCCGTTGGCTGTGCCAGCGGCGGCACTGCATCACAGCTTGACCTGAAGCTGTTTAAGGCAGTAGCATAAATGTACTGTTTAAAGAACCTCAGCTGATAAACATAATCAGCCTGACTACGCCCACTGCTGGACAATGGCATCTCTCATATCTCATCGATTAACCCTGTCCTTTGCCAGCTGCCGCCACAGTATCCCCGCAAACTTCTTAATCTCATCCGCCCACCTGACTTTCGGCTGCCCCCTGCTACGCTTTCCTTCTTTTGGAATCCACTCAGTTTTCCTTAAGGACCAACGGTTAGCTTGCCTGCGCATTACATGCCCAGCCCAGGCCCATTTCTTTTTCTTCATTTCGACAAGGGCGTCATTAACCCGCGTTTGTTCCCTCACCTACTCCGCAGCTTCCGGTCTCTTAACTTTACACCTATCATTTTTCTTTCCATACCTTGCTGCATTGTCCCTAACCTAAGCTGAACCCCCTTTGTTAGCCTGCACGTTTCTGCCCCATAGGTGAGTACCGGTAAGAAACAGCTGTTTTATACTTTTCTCTTGAAGGATATTGGTAAGCTGCTGTTCATGATCTGAGAGAACCTGCCACATGCACTCCACCCCATTTTTATTCTTCTATTCATTTCCCTCTCATGATCCGGATCAGCGGCCACTACCTGCCTCTGCTGACACTGCTCATTTTGCTTATAGAACAGCAAATAGAGGTTGCGGCTGAGTTAACTTCTCATGTGGCGCTAATTTACAATACAGGCGGTTTTGAATCACTTGTAATGCATTGATGGTAGAGACAGCTTGGTCACATGGTTCTAGATGTTCACTAAGGGAACAAAGGAGGGGAAAAGCTCAGGGTGCTTTTCTACGTTTCGACAGGAGCTCTTCTCTTCGTCTGGTCAAGGCATTCATCATTGGCGGGGTTCAAATAGGGTTCTCACTCCGAGGAGGAAGGCCCGAAGTGGGTGGGGGGGGAATGGTGTCAGTTTGAGGAGGGTGAATCGCATGATGACGAGTGGAAGGAGGGCGTGAAGTGTGAATGGTGTTTAGATGGTGAGGGTGATTCTTGTATAGTTAAGATGTCAGTTAAAGGTCTTCAGCTGCCATCATCCTTCCTTCCCCCTCGAAGTGCCGACCCAACCAGTTCCCAGTTAACCAGTTCCTACCATCATTCCCTCTTCCCACCCTCCTCACCCTCACTGGGAATTCCTCCTCAGAGGAACGACCTTATCAAACCCCGCCAGTGATGAACGCTTCATCCAGATGAAGACAAGTGCTCCTCTCGAAACGTTGGCAAGCCGCCTTGGAGTTTCCCCTCCCTTTTTCACTTTGTGAATTGTAATGGCGCTATAATACTCTATTATTGTTTTCTCGCATGGCTCTATACTTACACGGGATCATTAGACCTGTGTTTTAATCCATATGTTTCAGTGTTTCTTTCGAATAAGTGCAGTAATATTCGTACCATTTCACTTTTTTTACATTTTTCGGGTTTCACCACAAACCTGACGAGAAAGTCAGTGTCTCCCTACATAAGAATAGAGCATTGAACACAAGGTGTGAAATGCAGCAGCCTAATGAATACTATTCGGGCGCAGTATGGAATGTGACCATACAGGAATAGTAGCTTAAAATGTTCCTGCTTGCACCTTGCTTGCAACTTGCTTTTCAGTCAGAGCATGGCAGTTAATTCAATTCAATTCATATTTATTTACCAGAATACTGGACGGTCTCCAGGGCTAAAAGTTCCAGCCAGCAACTTGACTGGGCCCTGGAGCCGTTTACAAAGGCAACAGCAGACGTCGGTTCCGAGCAGCACAACAAAATATTCACAACGCTATGAACAAAAATGTACAAGGAAATAGAGACATGGTAGAATATTTGTAATTGCAATCATACTCTCATTTACAACTGTGAAAAGTGTATTCGTAGTTGCTTTGGAGATTTGAAGTTTACTTGTTTGAGTTTATTTAGCAAGACCGGTAGGTTGTGTTTTAATGATTGCAGTTTGTACTGAGTGCGAAAAAATGGAACGAACCAGGGTTGGTAAATTCGAGTTAAAGAAGAAGCTCTAGGCTGCAGCAGCGCTAGAGAAATAAGGAAACTTTGAGTGTCATGTTGAGAAAAATAGAAAACATGCAACAAGCGATGTTCATAGTGATGGTCAAAGCTAACAATTAACAGTTAAGTAGTTATATGACGCAAAGTTTCTACCGAAGCAAGAGAAACGTGTTGTGTTTCATAAAAATACTTCTAGAGATCTGTACAGTTAAGATATGTACGTAATAAAGAAACATGTCCTGTTTTTGGTTGGTGTGTAATAAGAGTAAAATCTATTTTTAATATAGTGTCAATACAGAATTGCGCATTATTACCTGAGAATGAAGATCTTAATGGATAGTTCTTTAGAAAACTCACACACAGTTTTAAACGTGAGTGTACAACATAACTGACAAGGGACATTTCAAATGTGTTACGAGTATAGCAGCTTTAGCACTTCTTTACTTTTTTTCGTATCTTCCAGTGGAATATACTTGTATGCATGAATTAATGATGGCTTCGTAAAACCTACACGTCTGAGCGACATCAGGAAACGCGATCGTGAACTGCATATTTCCGGAAAAAAGTAGCTCGTGCTGTTGTGTAAGACTTCCCACCTGAACCCGGGAAATGCCTTCAGGAAGTCATGCTTATACCAAGTGTTGCAAGGCATTATTTGGAGTTAGCGCTCGAATCGCCTTTTGCTCGCTACTCTTGAAGTGCAGCATGTTATATACATGTAGCACAGAATAAAAAAAGGGAAACCTGCATGCTCAATCGTTCCATTTTCCTTGGTATCTCACTACCTAGCATCATCCTTATACATGTCACAGTGTAAAACATTATGACATATTGTTGCTAATTTAAATTTTCACTACAGGAAGCAAAATATTTTAAATTTTATAATATTTAGATTTTAGATTTTAAGTTAGAATATTTTAGATTTAGGTTTAGATTGTCAGAATTTTTAATACACATAATTTCACTCTTGTATTCTTAATGTTTGCCTGTCAATAAATGACTAGTGTAATACGGTCAAGTAATGCATTACAGGGTCATTTATTTTTTATTTGCAAAGGTGCTTTCAGTCCAACTCCCCGTCGTTTGGTTCTACTCTCAAATGAATTGCACACATAGGCTTAAGTATAAGGTGAGCGACGAGTTGTAGGACCTTCACAAAAGTTGATTCAAGAATATATCTTTTGTAGAGTTGTGATGAGTTCACATCCACAACTTGGGGACTTGTCACGGACGAGAGCTCGTGCCTGCAAGTGAGAGTCCTCATATGATTTAATGAGAAGGCTGAGAAAAGGAAAGTCTTCGTACCAAACAGCAATGAGTGATGGACATATTGTCAACGAGAAATAGGAGGGCTTCATAGATCTCACTGACGGTACGATTTTCACTCATTCACATCTGAATGAGCGACTCATACGACTAGTAGAACGCGAATAAGATCTTGTAAAATCCCATTAACTCTCGTATTAATGTTCTACGGATCATACGATTTTCATGTGGCTCATACGGATATTACACTGTTCTCCTTATTAATTATCACTAGGATGTCACAACCCAACAAACCAGATCACATGAAGCAGACCTGAATTTCATTTCTCACATACAAACTTGGTTGTTTTCTCTCAAGGCATTGCAATAATAAAGAAGATTCAATGACGGCACCTTTCTTCCCAAGGGAGAGAGAGCAGTCGCTACATCATGCGTCACCTATATTTGCAAGCAGAAGTACTTCAGCAGCCACCTTATCGCGACTCCTGCCCAGACTTCTGATACCATGAAGCACCGGCTCATATTTGCACTCTTTGCAGTGAACGGGCACCTTTGACTCAGTTTCCTTTTCTTACTATTTATGGTGCTTCCATGCTCAGCAGATGGTACAGCGACTCGTCTGGACTGTATACCGCCTCTACACGACAGTGGCATTTCATACTCAGCACCAACCACATAGTCCACAAATGGGTCGTCATCCCTCTTTTCGCAGTCGGCCTTCTCCCGCCCAATACATGACCACCATCTACCCAGCTTTCTTGCACTGAGAATGGGACAGACACTTCATACCTGCCACAACATTTTTCGGGTTGTGAGTAACTGAGTGCACTAGGGGACTTCCTCCTACTCTTGCTGCTGCACAGCTGCTACTACTAATGCGGTGGCTACTGCTACTACTGCTGCTACTGCTGCTATTACTACTACGACCACCACTACTACTACTACTACTACTACTACTACTACTACTACTACTAACTACTACTACTACTACTAGTGCTACTGCTACTACTACTTGCATTGCTAATAACACTACTAGTGCTGCTGCTGCGATTGCTACTACTAGTGCCACTACCCCTACGACTAATATTTCTAAACAAACACAGCTCATTTTACTGCTGCTACTACTATTACCACCAGAGCCTCCACCGCCATCCGCACTGGTGTTTTCCAGGAGAATTTCAGGTAAATTCCGTTGCTAGGAAATAGTAAGGCTTTCAGGCGTAGGCACCTCTAAGAAATGTAGGAGTTGTTCGTTCTTCTTTATGCACTATGGTTTGTGGCACTTTCGAGCAATGCACGGGTGAGGTAATATGTTAACTACTCGTTAGACTGAAGGCGTCCGCTTACGTGTGTAATCAGGACCTTCGTGTTATCTGCGGCCCGAAAACCCATGCGGCAGAAGTGCTGTGGCTCATATCTCCTCTGATTTCATCCCTTAGAAACTAGAGAGATAAACGGCCGTTACAGCAGATAAGAGGTTTCACTGGGTTGACTGTAGGACTCTTGCCTGCATGGTGGCAACAGAAACTTCCTGGTCCGTTCAGTGCAGAGCAAGCGTACAGAGCAGGCACCCCTTGACGTCACGACGCCAACCGCCAATAAAAGAAACAATCAGTATCGGCAGCCGGCCCAGCCGTCGAGCACGGATCGCGATTTAACTTGGAGGCGCGGCAATTGTGGCCACCAGAAGCCCCAGCTGCTCCCGCCGTAACACGTGCTCATAAGCAAGGCGTACAGGTGCTACAGGCGTACAGGCGTACCTCGTACAGGCGTACCTTGGTGCTACGAGAAGCCTGAGTACTAATAGAAAACCACCTTCCCGGCATTACTTCCTCAGAAAGTGAGTGTCTCGCCTTTGTTTCAATGACATTTCGACGCCGTTAATTAATTTGTTTTCAAAAACTTCATTTCCAGCCTTGCGTTCTGTGCCATGCTCTTTCTGTCGAATGAAAATGCGTGTCGGTTATTAAACGTTTCGCCTGCAGTGAACACTTATGTCAAGCTGCCAGGCATGGCGACAGAGATGGAAAGGATTGCTGTTTTTTTTTTTTTACTACGTCAAAGCAATGTGAAGACACTGATAAGCAGATGGGACAGGGTTTCAACTGTACGGCAAACTGGAGAGCTGATTCTGTGCTCTTGATAGGCATAAGATTTGCAATTTCAACAAATATTAAAATAATATTCATTATTAAGATAAATATACCTGTAGCCAGTACGCTTTTTTGCAGGTTTAAAATTTCTGTCATTCGCAAGGTCATAGTTTAATGCTGTAGTGAGTGCATCAGAACGTCACGAAAATTGTGATAGGATTGGTATTGAATCTTTTGTTAGCTTCTCATCACAGGTACTTTATTAGCCACCACACTAGTTTTGTAAATGTTGTGACCCTCTGATGAGGTGTAGGGAAGAGCTTTCAAAAAACATTAGTAAAAATTGGCGAAATTTTATAGAATTGGACGGAAATATATAGACTGCTCACGTTGTATGCACTCGTGTAAATTTCCTCCGTCAGGCCTTTGAAAGAGCAGCGATTCAGCTCAGACGGACAAAACGCACTCGGCCTAACAGATGAAATATACAAAAAAATCGCAAACATTCTTTATTAAAATATACAGTTGCTTTCTGACCTATTTTACTATTCTGGCCCAAAACTTTTCTGTGTAGTTTAGATTGTGGTTTGGAACTTATCTAATCGTTACCCCTCTTGAAAGTGTTGCATTCGTAATGATACCTTTAATACATATTAGAAAGTACAAAACATTGCGAAATGGTTACTGTTAGTTGGCAGCGATTTCTGCGAGAGAATACAGAGTATTTTGAAACACCAGCGCCAACTACGAATATAGAAGAACAGGGATTTGTGCAACTGAATCTAAGGCAGAGCTCCGAAGTTGCAACTAGTGGATAAAAGCCTCAAAAGGCAAAACGTTCAGCACTAGCACTTCGCGTCCTTTTTCATTTTCTGGCGACCATTGTTAGTTATTAATTTGGTACTTTTATTCTCGCTTGCTTTGAGAATCTGCTTCTGGCATGGCCTCTGTAATTTGTTTAAGTCCTGCTGCTTTTTGTGCCATTTAAACAATGAACTCAATGCTGTATGGTTAGCGCTTATAGACATTGCTTTCGACAACCCGGTGCCGCTCAATTCGCAACCAAAAAACTTCGCGTATCCATGTAATTGCGTAACCTGGCCTCGGTCGCAGCGTGATTTCGCTGAGCAGAAACAACAACGCACTCCTTCATGAGAACAGGATTTTGCCACCATGGTGTAGTACTAGGCCAGAACCTCCTAATGAGCAAACCATTTAACCTTCGGTACTCAGTCACGAACGGCTGCGGAGCAACTGACCAAGGCAGCGGTCAGACCTTTGACGCAGCGGAGGGTGCTAAGAATCACTGGCTTCGGATAGGCCGCCATTGGAAACTGAGCCTAGCAAACGTTAATTTATTCATTTATTTAGACCATACAGCAGGCCCAGTGAAGGGCCCCAGCAAGAGGGGTGCAAAAGGCAATATACAAAAAGCAGAAAACAAAAGTACAATGGAAGTCATAAAACAAAAACAATTCAATGAATAAGGCTAGCCTAGCAGTGCTGTTCGAGGAACTAGCAGCTATTAATTTGTATGTCTTAGGGCTTAGCGATGTTACGACAGGTGAAACGTATACAAAGTTAAAGGGCGGCCATATGGTATGCTATCAAGTATTAGCGGACAGACGTTAACTAGGTGTGGCGCCTAGGCGCCTACGTCTAGCTATGATGACCAGATCATAGAGAGCTTTTAAGAGGAAGTGATTACGGCAATGATCCAAGTAAACACACAGTACCCTGTACTGGTGGCTGATTTCAATGCGAAGGTAGGGAAGAAGCAGGCTGGAGACCATGCATCATCGTCATCATCAGCCTGACTACGCCCACTGCAGGGCAAAGGCCTCTCCCATGTCATGTCCCATGTGAATATGGTACAATGCCGAGTATCCTTTGCGAAAGCCTGCCTGATCATTCGGTTGATTGAAGTCTAAGGTTGTCCTGATTAGTAAATAATTTGTAGGCAGCGGACAGTAAGGTGATCGGACCATAATTTTTCAACTCCTTGACGTCTCCTTTCCTATCAGTTAAGATAACGTTAGCGTTCTTCCAAGGGAGTAGACGACTACGGCATACGTTCTAGGAATTTCTTTTAGAGTTTGCAGACAGAAATAATTTTAAGGCGAAAGCCTTTAATATCTCATCGTTGTAAGCAGCAGTTGTCGACAGAGAATGTCACGCTTTTCAGTTGGTCGAAACGGTCGTGACGTCACAGTGCGCCAATTTCAAACGGGGCCAATTGTACTTTGGCTAGTAACCATGCAACCAATTGAAGGGACCATATAGTGATGCTCCAAGTAAGTGGGACTGAGCTTAGTTAATTGCTTAACTACCCAATTAGCCTAATTAACTTCTCTAGTCAGGCCATATACATAAATAAAGCCTAGTAAGAAATTGGTCGAGCTCGGGAATCGAACCCCGGTCTTCGGAGTGCGAGACGAGCATGCTATCCACTCCGCCATGCCAGCTCGATGGTTTGGAATGAACAAAGGCACGTCTAGTGAATACGGTGTCTTCGCTCACTGCCAGCCTCCTCCCTTCCCTTCCGGCGAGGTTTAGGTGTCCACCGAGATATGAGAGAGAAATACATTTCCTTTCCTCAAAAACCAATTTACCGACGAGCGAGGCGTAGAACCGAATGGGCGATGGCGTTCTATGGACTCCCTGGCAGCGTTGCAAGACGCTCTCGCGTTCCACTCTTAGAGGCGAAGCTTAACATCTTAACCACACATCAGTGACCACACTTTAGGTCAAAAAAGTGCACCCCCCCCCCCCCCCTGAATTTTGACGGGTGTCCACCGAGATATGTGAGACAGTTACTGCGTAATTTTCTTTCCTCAAATACAATTTTCATTTTCTTCATTACGGGCCATCTTCGCCTTTCTTCTTTCACTCCCACTTCCTCCGTTCCTCTACGGTGCGGTTCAGGTGTCCACCGAGATGACAGAGAATTACTGCGCCATTTCCTTTCCTCAAAAACCGTTGCGTTGAAACAGCAAGGCATCGCGCCGAACGGGTGGTGGCGTTCCGTGGACTCCCTGGCAGCGCTACAACACGCTGTCGCGTTCCACTCCTAAAGGCGAAGCTTAAGCTTAAGCTTAATTAGCAGTTAATTAGTATTCAGGCATTAATCAGTAATTAAGCATTAACTAGTGATTTGTCATCACTTAGTAATTAGTACTCAATTACATGTGACGCCACCAGTGCCACAGAAGCACTGAAAGTGGTGCGGAAAACGCTTTCGCCTCTACGCACTTTAGACAGTCAAAGTGCCCCCTGAATTTTTTACCAAAGTAATCGGTAATAGATTCAGGGCTACTTTAGACTTCTATCAACCACTTGATCACGCAGGCTTTCCGAAAAGAAGCTGAACAATACACAATATGCACGCTGTCAAAATCTGCAGAGTATCACCAACCGCTATATACAGCCTTGAAATATTTCATAAAGCATTTGACTCAGTCAAAACTTCACCAGTCACGCTGGCATTGTTGAGTCAGGGTGTAGTAGATCTTTATGTAAGTATACTGGAATATATCTATAGCAGGTGCACCGCTACCATAGTCTTCCACAAAGTCAGCATTAAAGTTCCAATAAGGAAGGTTGTCAGGATCAGGCACAAAACCTGGCCCATGCTATTCACCACCTGTTTACAGGAGGTATTAAGAGCCGACACGTACAAGGGAAAAAAAAAATTACCGACGATTACGTTACTACCTAATGCGAAATTTGAGCGCAGCAAATAAGCTTTTTCACCTTTTCGATAGTGAGCCAACCCCAGCTGCGGAGTTGGTTTCAGGGACAACGCCGCCGATGCCGACACAAACAATATGATACCCTCGCTTCCGCAGCGCTAAGAACCAGGTCTAGCCGTGGGAAGGTGGTCACGTATTCGTCGACGTGCCGGGGCCTACGTGAAATAACCGGCGCGTCG
The DNA here is from genome assembly GCF_055824585.1 of Amblyomma mixtum. Lineage (NCBI taxonomy): Eukaryota > Metazoa > Arthropoda > Arachnida > Ixodida > Ixodidae > Amblyomma > Amblyomma mixtum. The sequence continues at coordinate 17,738 of NW_028317701.1, forward strand.
GCAACTGAAGAGCACCCTATCCGCCACACAAGAACAGGGGGGGGGGGGGGACCCTTTCCTCCTCTTTCTGCATGGCGGCGACGGTGTTCTATGCAGTCACGTTATCTTGACTCTCTAGCGGCGTCAGCGGCATCCAGCGGTATCAGTCGGTCGTTATCAGTCGGTCGCTGCTAGCGCTGGGGGGATGAAAGGGGGGCGGAGCTGGTTACGAGGCCGACGCCGACGACGACGCGAAACCCAGGAACGGACGCCAAAGAGCTGCGCTCTAAAATTAGGAGTCACTTTGGCGACTAAAGTGGTGCAAGGCGAAAGCCTTAGTACAGCATTCTGTCACGAATGTGGTTGTGAATGATGAATCAAGTGCTGCCAGCGAATGACGCGTCCATTGGCTGTCTGCGTGTGTTACTGATGTGTGGTTAACATGTTAAGCTTCGCCTGTAAGAGTGGAACGCGACAGCGTCTTGCAACGCTGCCAGGGAGTCCACAGAACGCCATCGCCAATTCGGCTGTACGCCTTGCTGGACGGTAAATTTATTTTTTGAGGAAAGGAAATGTATCTCTCTCGCATATCTGGGTGGACACCTGCACCTCGCCGTAAGGGAAAGGGGGAAGATGGGAGTGAACGAAGACGCCGTATTAGCTAGACGCGCCTTTGTTCATTCCAAACCATTCAGCTGGCATTACGGAGTGGCTAGCGTGCTCGTATTGCACTCCGGAGACCCTGGTTCGATTCCCCAACTCGACCAATTTCGTTCTCGGTTTTATTGATTTATGCGGTCTAACTAGAAAGGTTAATTAGGGTATTTCATATTTATATTATTGTATTTCTATCCATCGTGTTCTCTCATTAACCTGTCAATTGTTGGAACTCTCTAGGGTGTTCGACACAACGTATATGAAACGAGCAACGTCTTACTGAGTGGGGAGTATCCGTTCTAGCTTCGGCGAGCGCGGCTTCGGCCGCTTCTTTTTGAGCAGCGACCGCTTCGGCGGACGCCGTTGTTGCTGCGACGCGCGTCTTTTCTCTCCTTTACTTCTTTTCTCTGATCTTTTAACTCTGCTCTATCTGCACGTGGCAGCGGTGGTGGCTTGGCTCGAGCCAGTAGCAGGCCCGTGCAATTTCCTCTTCATCCTTCTCTCAGTCACAACAACAACAACAACTTACTGAGTGGGGAAGTGCGTGGTGGTGGAGGGAACGCGGCTTCGTACTTATCTGTTTTTTTTTTCAGCAGCGTCTCCTTCCGCGGACGCTGCTGTCGCTGCGGCGCGCGTCTTTCTTTTCTTTTCTTCTGACCTCTTCATTCTCCTCTATATTAATTAGGCTAATTGATTAATTAAGCAATTAACTAAACTCAGTCCAACTTAGTTGCAGCATCACTATACGATCCCTTTGATTGGTTGCATGGTTACTAGCCAAAGTACAATTGGCCCCATTTGAAATTCGCGCACTGTGACGTCACGAGCATTTCGACCAATTGAAAAGCGTGACATTGGAGGCGGAGCTGGTTACGAGGCCGACGCCGACGACGACGCGAAACCCAGGAACGGACGCCAAAGAGCTGCGCTCTAAAAAAACACGGACAGAGAAAGAGACTTGGACAACACGAGCGCTTACTTCCAGAGCTGGAAGTCAGCGCTCGTGTTGTCCAAGTCTCTTTCTCTGTCCGTGTTTTTTTTTTGCGCTTGTACGTGTCTGCTATGAACCAACTAGCCCAAATGTCTGTGCTCCTGGTTTTACGAGGCCTGAACTGGGAACAGTTGGATACAAGAGTTAATAGAGGATAGCATAGAAATCTGCCATTCGCTTGTGACATCGCCTTGCTTAGTAACTGCGCAGCTGAGCTCCAAAACATGCCCAATGAGTT
>NW_028317702.1:0-19501 GCF_055824585.1 Amblyomma mixtum
ATTCATACCACCTGGGGAATTGTTTAACGTGCGTACCGTCGCGGCCGGGATGGAACCAGTCACCTCGGGACAACAGCAGAACTCCAAAGCCACTGCGGCGGGTTTGGACCACCGAGGTCTGGATTGGAGCTTGCGTAAGTTTTTGGGAACGCTGCCATGCAAATTCTGCGCCAACGGTGGAAGTCGACGAGTTTACCAGATATAATCCGAGCAGGAGCATCTGCAATCGCGGCAGAAACGTACACGGCGAAACAATATCATTAACCCTAACTCAAGTCCTTGTAACGAGTACGCGCTATGCACACTCCTTGTTTCCTAGCTTGCTTGGCGCCAGTCGCCCAAGAAGACAGCCTCCATAGGGGCCGTAATCCGACTGTTCCGTGTCGCGACGCTGCAGGAACACTAGCTTTGTGTCGCCTTGTGTTTATTCTATGCCGCGAGAAAGATGACGCGAGTGATACGCAAAAGCGTTTCCGCGTGCAAGCACCTCCGCAGCGCACAGGAGGGGGGGGGGGGGGGGGGGACACTCGAGGCACGATGGCGGATTGCGGCGGCAACCGACAACGCGACCCGAGAGGCAGACGGGCTCCGTATCAGCGCAGCCGACGTGGCTGGCGACCGTCCCTGATGCGAAGGGAGGAGGAGGGGGGGGGGGGGGGGGATACCTGGTCGTTCCAAGGACGGAAAACTCCCAGATAAACGGCACTCCGACGATGACCGCCGAAGGTGCACCACGCATATGCACCCCGACGCTCGCCCCTCCTCTCATTGGCTCCGTGTTTCGAAATAACCGCACGCTGACTGGCCGAACAGTGCCAGGAGACTGTCCATTTATTGGGTGGTAGCCAAGGGAACAGCTCACAATAAGTGTTCATGATTTCTCTAAACACACTTCGACACCAACAGCCGATACTAGAGAGCGCTTCCGTCTGCTATCCCCTCGAAGTACGCGGTGCAGGAAGTGCCCGGATTCGGAACAGAAATCTACACTTGCTTCCTGCTTACATATTCTGACCGGCGCTAAGACAAGCAGTCGGTGGGTTTTGCGACAGCTCTGCACGTTGGCACGACGGGCTGTGCATGCTTGTGCGTTTTCTTTTAAATGACGCCTAATGTGTCGACATGTATTACCGTGCGTTATTACCCTACGATCTCGAAATAATTTATAATTGAATTTATTCTTGACGCTGTTACGTCAATCATCGTGTGTCCGATGAAACCGACAGTAGACGTTTAGGTCACGTAAGGCATGAAAACGAAATAAAATATAACCGCCGGAGCTCGTTATCAGTCCATGGACTTGAAGCAGGCTAGCTGAAGTGTTTCATTGGATTAAAATTACGTATCAGTTTATAGTGAAGTTTTTCACGCGTCACGTAACAAACATCAAGTGCACGTCAGCCATCGGCTGATTAAATAGAAACAGCATAGAAAATAAGTTACACTACTGAGCGGTCACGCGGAGATCCATGCATTCTAATGTCTCATGCCTCTGCTGAGAGAATAAAACACGCAACTAAAATTAGGTGTCCGTAGTTCTTTAACGTACCCCCGCCTCTTTTTCAAAGAAACGTATCTTGTGTGATTTCAAAAATGAGCCGCTGTACACAAGCTGGCGAACGGCGGCCAAGCAGCCTCTAAGGACTTCCGAGGAGAGTGCATAAACTCCATCAAACATTCTCTCGACATGAACATCTGAGCCAAATAACACTTCTGCACGCAGCAGGGAACCAAAATCACCTGCGAAAGTCGGCGAGTCCTTTCTGGCGACTCTTTCATGCTCGCGCCCTCCTCCGTCGCAGCGTAAGGCTAAATGGAGGAAGACGATCCTCATGTCACGTGACTTTTAATGACGTCATTTCAAAATGGCGTTTGTTTAGGTACATTTCTGGGTACTTTTTGTTGCAAAATTGGGTAAAAATGGCGTCGCAAATTTTTGAAACGTCCCTAGCCATAGTTTCTAGGTCGCTGGCGTCTCCACGGTTGCCACGGTGACCAACGCCACGGTGGTTTGTTGACATGGCTGCGATGGCTGTTTACCGTTGCCGCCTGTGTCTTAGGCACGACCGGCTTTATTACTTCGAGTAATAAAGCCGGTCGTGGTCTTGGGCAATCCCCCGCAGGGTACGCGCCATTATGTAGAGGACAACAACAACAACAACCGCGCTGTGCATTGACGTGTGGAGTAGCGTGAAAGTCATGAAAGGTTAGTGCAATGGCGAGTAATATTGACCACGCTAACGTCCGGACTTGTGCCCCAGTGCCCTAGTGTTGTCTTTATTATGCAAGTTTGCAGTGCGGCCTGTTCCAGCCGTGGTATGATATCGGAAGCCCCTAGAGACGTTTTGCAAGGCGGTGCTTGACTGAATTTGAGGTCACTTCAGTTCTCTTCGGCACCTTTCGGTATTGTATCTCGTGTTTGAACATTGCCTCCTCTAGAAGGAGGCAATGGTTCGAAGCATTGGATGAGTGTCGAAAATTATGTTTCCTTGTGTTGCGCGTAACTGATTCTGACCTGTACGTACTGATACCTGCATGTGTGCCCACCGGCGACAAGCTATGCTAAAAAAAAAATTAAAATACGGAAGGAAGGCGGACTGGACGTACTACGCTAGCCTTTGAAAGGACAACACATCTTCTGTCTTAATGTTTAATATGCCTGCAGTGTCTACCCACCAACTAGCCAAGCTGTAATGGATTACTTCGCGTTGACACCCATGTTGCGCAGAGACATGAACTATGATCCGTACGCCGCTTTCTTCACTGATAGGCGTTTAGCGAATGTCGTAGTATGGTCACACCACCGAACCTTTGAATATCTAGAAAGCTGCTTTTCTTTTATCTATTTGGTGAAGTGTTTTTATACTCATTAAGTAGAACGTGTGGTTCTTGGTGTATTTCTTGTAACGTCCAGCATTGGAATAAAGCCAGCCAAGGCCGAAACTTGTTTTGCTTGCTCTGTCATTCCTGTAGTGGTTTGTGATGAAGTGGGAGGCTTGACTTAGGCTTCCAAGTGTGGCCCTTGAGTTTGTTTGGAAACGATGTTGGGTTATTGCACGGTAAGTAAAACTTAACACAGAGAGAAACGTAAACACTCTGGATTATCAGTTTCTTGCACTTTCTGAGCTTCAATTTCTAGACGCCATGAATGGATTCCAAATTTCACAGCTGTTTTTTCTGTTGCAGCAGTTAGACTGATGGGCAAGTTGGTATGACATAATAAGGCGAAAACAGCACACCTGCATAAGGAAGCTGCTGTGTCTTGTCTCATCTTCCTTCATCCTTGTGCAGGTGCACTGTTTTAGCCTTATTAGTAAAAGTATGTTGTACAGGGACGTTGGATGCCATGCATGCCGTAATGCGCTGCATTAACTTTGTGCTAGCATTTATAGCTAGAATGGTTTCTTTTTGACATTAGCATTGTATAAGTGAATATAATTTGTGTGTATACATGAATAGCATGCTGGCTTGACCTTATGTAGGCCACTGCATCATTACGATGTGTATGAGGTGTCACATTAATTGCACGCCTGCTTTTACTGCACGTTGCCAGTTTTGAGGGGAAAGTTTGTTTTGTGTGGACTCAGCAGTGACTATAGGCAGGCGACCTTTAAATGCAAATAAGCTTGCTCCATAGATGGCAGCTCTGTGGGGCAATGGACACACACACAAAAAGAAGAGTTGCCATGACCTTTCAATATAAAGTGAAGAAGCAGCATAAACCAAACATCAACACGCCATGCATGTGATATGCTTCTCTGCATACAGTGAAGAGCTTAAAAATGCATGAAATGTAAACATGGCTTGTCTACTTATATTTGGTTATTCCTTTTAGAGGGAAGCATTTTGACAAATTTTTCTCTGGTTTATGGCAAATGTCTAAAGGGGTGTGGGATTTCAGTAAGGAAACATTTACAGTTGGCCACATAAGTTTGAAGTGTTCAAATTAGAAGGTCTGAATAAGCTGTGTGCCTTTTCTTTCTAGCTGCATTCTAATTTTAATTCTTCGCTTGCCATGCTGCTGAATGGGTGGGTCTGCTGGTTCCTGAATTACTGTTTTTGTAATGTGCACAGTCAGAACATATGTATGTCACGAGTATGAGGCAACATATTTAAAAGCACAATGTGAAAAGAGCTTGTGGATACATTTTTGAAGGTTGGCAGCTCAGTTCGCTGATATGTTTAGGTGCTTTTTATATTGTCAAGGCCCAGTAGGTATTAAAGGAGTAGAGACAACAAAATTTTAGTTGTTTCTTTCGGTTAGAATGATGCGCAGTACTTTAGAAAGATAGACAGCTGCATGCATTGTGACAACAAGAGGCAATATATATATAATTGCATTTTTTCTCTCACACTGCTTTAGCTTAAACAACCGAACGACGACTGTGATGTCAGGGATGCGTTCAGGTCATGTGAGGCATGCGATGACTGCAGTATTGTTGCAGCTTTGTTCGTTTTTATTTGCATCAACTCGTACACAAACCTGTCTAAGAGTTGGAGTCACATAAAGTGAACAGGCAAGGATTATATCTCTTTTTGCATGCCTCATGTGACCTGAACGTGTATCTGACCTCAGAGCAGTCATTCGGCTGTTAAAAACCGAAACCAGATGACACGAGAAAAAAAATGTAAATTATTTAGCTGACAAAGTTAAGATCCACATGGTAGCTTGTGTACAGCATTGTCTAGTGCATCACTGTAAAGAGAAATGTGCATCCAAAAATTTGGTTTCTCGACTCCATTAAAGAGAGGAGTTGCAGTCCATGACATATTTGTGGCAGACCTTTGTGTAGCATATTAGGAATCAGAGTGTTACTGGAGTACTCTGACCTCATGTTGATTAAAATGGAAGAAAACTAGTTGAGTTCACTAGGAATGAGGTGTTCCTTTCAGAAGCAGAGCTGCTGTGAAGAATGTACTATGAAAAGACAACCATCAGCTCTTTGCTACATTTCAGTTTATTATTTCAGTTTATTATTTTCTTGAAGACCTAGTAACGGGTATTACAGAAATGATAAGAGGTACGTTACAGAAATAATTGGTACCTGCATATTAGCACGACAAGGGGTGAGTAATAAAATTTTTGTAGTGGTCTATAGAATTTCGCCTCCATCGAAATGCGACCGCTGCAGCCGGGATCGAACCCACGTCTTTCGGGTCAACAGCCAAGCACCATAACCTCTGAGGCACCACGGCGGCCAGTGATCTTCTATTACTGGCCCTCGGTACGGTGTGTGCCTGGTTTTGCGGTAGAAATGTTATTGGTGTATGCCTGTTGAGCATATATTGGCTGAATATTTTTGTTCAAAGTAGTGCAAAACGTGGGAGTTCTTTTTTCTCTTAGAATCCACGGTTCATACTGTGGCAGCTGTTACACTTGTATGACACCTTGGTAAAACTGGCCAAAAATTATAAGCTGAAGTGTGTAGCAAACCAAGAAGGGCATGGGACAATTATAGTAATTTAGATGGAGTAGGGAAGTTGTCTATCATTAATTTTTAGATTGCAAATGTAGTAAAAGTAGACGATACCTAGGCAACATGTAAGACATGAAGCAGAGACCTGGACTTTTGGTTGCGCATAATGTGGTCAGCCGTCGCCCCGCCGTGATGGCTAAGTGGTTAGGGTGCTCGACTGCTGATCCCAAGGACGGGTTCGAGCCCATTTGCGACAGCCGCCAGTCAATGGAGGCGAAATGCTAGGCACCTGTGTACCGAGTGACATCAGTGCTCGATAGAGAGCCCCATGTGGTCAAAATTAATCCGTAGCGCTGCACTATGGCGTTCCTCACAACCCATGTTGCCTTCGGACATTAAACCCCGTATTCTATACCATACCATAACTTTGACGTGTTCTGTGTGCTTGACCATTTAAGCTGCAGTAATTGCTGAGCACATGTTGAGTTTTCATGAGTATTTGTATGTGCAAATACACAATATGTGACGGGATGCATATCAACAATTACGTACGCATGGCACTCGTGCTAAGACTGTTGTGCATGTGAATGTTCGTGTCCATCGTATAAATAAATGGAAGTTGCATATATAGTGAACTAAGTATAGTGTCAAAATGTCTGTGAAGGAAAAAATTCTCATGTTTGCATGTGCTGATGAGTCCTTTTGATTGTAATGGCAAGATTGCAGCAATACCTTGGCACAGTATGATTTTGAATGGTAAAATTTTGTCTGTCTTGCATCCGTTGCAGTTTCAAGTAAGGTGGACGCACACAGTTTCAACATTGTTGCGCACATGATTTGTGTGAATGTCGTTATTGTACACTATTGGGAGTAAGGCTTCTAGCCTATCCGAAGTGCTCTGATGAAAAGTACCTTTTATAATGGTACTTGTGGTTGCTTCATGTCATTAAAACTAAACTCAAATAGCAAATAATGTGAGAGTGAGCTGCATAAGTGAAAGTTACGCGACCGCTTTGTTCATAGCAGTACATTTGGTTTGGTTCAATCTGCTACAATGATAGAAGACCTTTATGCTTTGAAACAGCAAATTGACATGCATTCAAGCTTGGGATGAGCAACAAGAGAGAAAGCGTGCATATTGTTGACGATGCAATGTTGACCCTTCAGTGCCCCTGTTACGTTTTCAGTTTTCTTGCCTTAATTTTCTTATGGTCGCACTGGGCGTCCCGTTTTAGAAAACTGCCAAAAAATAGTCGCAAAACCAAGGAGGAGAAAACATGCATATTTATATTTATTTTTGTGAATCAATTTTATTGGCGTTTCCTTTGAATGAGTGTGTTGATAAATTACTTTCTTATTTATGTTGCAATTTTTAACTTTTAATGCTTTTTTTCTAGTTTATTGCTGGTTTCGGTTATTTGTATTTACTTTTCTTTGAGGGAACGCGCGATGATGATGATGTTAGCGCTCTTACAGCGCCCTCTACAGCCAGTTAGCAAAAAAAAAAAAAAACAACATGGCGGTTGTTTACGTACGTTCGAATTGCGGTCGGTGGTTGTTGCGAGTGAAGTATTCGTCGGTGTCTCGTGTTTGTGGCGTGTGTAGTTCTTTAAATTTGCCCCTTTTTTGTTTGTGACCAGTAGACCGCCTATGGAATGCGTGTTTACCTCCCATGCGTCCCTAAAGGTGAGTGAGCAGGACGCAAGCCCGTGCCGTCAAGTACTGGCGTCCCTGATCTGGGTGTTTCCAGCTCATTCTGAAAATATCTGTGCGTATAACTCTTGTTATAATCATCACGATGCAGTGTGTGGGCTGTGATATGTCGTCGCATTGACTATCTCATGATGCAAGGGTTGGAGAACATTGCAGCATGTCGTTTCCAGCCCGCCTTCGATCCTTCAAGACCGGAAGACACTGATCTGGACACCAAATGGCGACAGTACCAGTTGACGACTTTTGTGGGTGCGAGGTGGCGTAGATCTGCTAGATCACAGAGAGAAGCAATTTCCGGCAGAATAATCGCAAGACTAACCCACCTGTGGCTCGCAACCACCTCAGTGGACTGAAAAATGCTCGGGACAGAGCGAAGCAATAAAGCTGCACGGTGCGAACGCTAGATACGTTGCTTACGTCTCATGTAGTACCTATCTGAATTGAGTGTTCTGGAATGCACTGGCAGTGTGTACTTCTGCTCTTGGGCCGAGTCGTCCTTCATGGCGCAGAAAGAGTGCACTGAACGCATGTGCATACGCCGGGCGGCGCACCTTAAAAGTAAAATTGTTTCCATGTTCACTGCATGTTTTCAAAGGCACATGAGTTCTAAGGTAATCCTCTGAGTTCACGTTCTGTTGGTATAGTCATATTTGGTCTGTGCAATCAATGACTCTGTGCTCACATACTCTCAAAAAGCAAGATTTTTAATCTTTGTCAGCCAGAGATGATGTGCTGGCATGCATAAATTAATATATAGCATCGTAACCGTGTGTTACTGAACACTTTATTATGATGTAACAGCAAGTAATTTCGATGTTTGTGTACGCCAGTGTATTTGCCTTCATTGAAAAAGATATTCAAGAAAGTGTTTTGGTGTTCGTTTGAGGCGGGACAGAACTTGTGCACGAAGTATGTGATAGCCAAGTGCTCAGGGCGAAATGTCACCTCTCACTGCCTCTCGCCGGGGCCTCTCTGGAATTCTTTACTTCAGCATACTGCAAAACTAAAATATGTGAAGAGCTGCGCTCAAATTTCACATTACCGACTGTAGTTATTGGCTGTCGATTTTTTTTTTTTTTGCACGTGGTTTGCTGCTGATTCAATAACACACATGGCTCAGTCTGTGCATTGTACTGTGTGCTACTTACTACATGCAATGTGCAATTCTTCAAAAGCAAGGGTTTGGGCAAGTTGTTTGTTCTAGTTAAGGTTGGTCGCCAAACAGAAAGGGACGACACGGGATGTGTCCGGTTCTCATGTTCGTGCTGTCTTTATTTCTTTGCAATGTGACCAACCTTAGCTTCAAAAGCAGTCTTTGCACTATGTATAGGGAGAGTGCACATGCACTGCTGATTGCAACTAGCCACACTGACATGCTGCACAGAGGGACCCTGGTAATAAACTGTCCATTTCGTGCTTATGTCTGTGTACAGCACCTGGTGCCAACTGCTCGCTATATTGAGCATTAAAATTTAGGTGCCAAATTTACTCCCTTGTGATGCAGTGTGTGCACACCAGAAAATTATCTCGCATTTTGCATGGTGCAGCGAGTACTCTTCTCCTTAACATGTAACAAACTGTAGCTGTCTTTCAAAAATATCATTTTAGTGCATCAGCATCAGAACCCCCCATGCTGGAATAATCCATCCGTCTGAAGCCTCAGGTGACAGAGTGGAGGGAGTGAAATCCACCTTCACGAAATTGCAGGGAAGAGGGAAGGAGAGAGGGTGCGAGGAGACTGTTGGCAAGCGGTTGCAAATCAGAGTCGAGGGGTGGAGAGAGTGGATGTGTCACTGATTGATGGATTTCATTGGGTGAGTGGAGTGAGGGTGTCGCGTAGTGATTGATGGGACCCATTCATACAGTCTGACCCTCTCAGTGGCTGCTCGGTACAGCAGGAACATAATGCTAACTTTGGCTTATGAGGTTTATGTCCCAAAGCGACTAAGGCTATGAGGGGCGCCATAGCGGAGGGATCCAGTAATTTCGACCAACAGTGATCTTTAACGTGCACTGACGTTGCACAGCACCCAGGCCTGTAGCATGTCACCATCGAAATACAACTGCCGCAGCTGGGATCAAACCAGCGTCTAATGGAATTTGTTTAATTTTGTCATTACACTCACAGTAAGATTAGTCTTTGCCAAGTACAAGTTGTATTTAATATCAAGAGTCCAAGGAAGGGTTGCTTTCCAAACCCACAGCTGGACTTGTAGGGCATCATTAAAGGTGCAGTGAAGAGGAATCTGAACTCATCTTTTTGCCGCGGGAACTCGATCTACACGTTCCGAGCATTCTTAGAAACTCTGACTTATTGCTTTGTGTGGCCGATTTCCCTAATTAAATTGAATTAACGTCCGGCTCCCGCCTTTATATTTTGAATTCTCCCCGTACGGTGGGCAGAGTCGACCAACGCGTAAAGTCGACCAACACGCTGCAACTAAAGCAAAGTAATGTTACTGTTCAGCAGCACATGCAGCATGGCATCATTTGAAAATGTTCATGGTGCAAGGTCACTGCAATGCTTTTATGTACACCCAGGATGCAACTGTCAAGTATCGCCTTGAGCAGTTCTCTCAGAACAAAATGTCTGAAAGGTTCATGTGCTGCTCAAGACGAAAATGCCCAGTCCACAACACAGCACCTTGGAACACATGTTCTGTTAAGTATACACTCACAGGAGTGTTCAACTTGTTGCCTTGCGTTTGTGAGGTTCTCCTGAATTGGTTTTTGTTGTACTATCGCGCTCAATATGAGTTGCAACGCGCGGTCATCGACCGGGGCTCGTTTCGTAGTGTGCCTCCTCCAAACAGTCGCTCAGAATCCTGGGAGAAACTTTTTCCTGAGCGGGGGTGGTGTTGTTTCCTGGAACAGCAGTTTCTCCCAGAATTCCGAGCGACTGTTTGGAGGAGGCACACCACGGAACGAGTCCCGGTCGATGACCGCGCGTTGCAACTCATATTGAGCGCAATAGTACATACCAATTCTAAGGAACCTTCGCTATGGTAAGTGTACCAGAGCTTATATGCACATGACACTACATGGATGTCAGTAAAGCGCACCACGGCATGAGGCTGCATGCATAAGGAATGAACAATCTGCAACATGAGCAATAGTTGTTTCAAACTGCATGTTTATTCAGTTGGTAAGAAGAAAGGAATCCACAAGACGGTTGCCCGCGGTGCTCCTAAGCGAAACTGCATCTGCCTGTTGGTCCGCGAGGTGCAAGCACCACTACTGTAGACTGTGCTTATCATTGCACTGCACTACAGCAGGTCCCCTATCCGCCACCTGGGGACCGCGCTCTCTAGCAGGCAGGTTCTGCCGAGAGTGCCACTGCATGGTCTGGTTTCCCAGCCGTTGAAAGGATAGGAAGGTGGAAACGTGAAGCACACAAACACATAATCAGGGCACATAAACAATGGTGCTGGCCGAGGTGATACTCGACACAGTCCAGAGAACACATGGAGTGGCATATACACAGGCAACAATCTCGGAAAAGGATATGCACACGACCGCACTGTGGGCTGCAACACCTCCATACAGCTTCACAGCAACCTTTGCCACAAGACTGAAAAGAAAGAGACACGAACAGACAGACACAGGCACAAACAGACAAAGGGACGAAATAAATGAAACAATGTCATCAGGCATGGCACACGCAAAAAATGAAAACCTACAGGCAACTTTCACGCAACAGACTGACATGCACATGTACATGTGATGCGAGCTGTGCAGCCAGGCCAGGGCACCAAATGTGGCCGGTTGGTCTGAACCTGGGCCATCCAAGCTCCTCTGAAAGGGCCCGTTGAACCAGGCTCAGGCCGAGAACTGGTAGTGGCAGCAGAATGACAACACCGTTAAGGATTCAAGAAATGGGAACCCAGCCTACAAGTGCGCAACACATGTAGCGTCCTAGCGCTGTGCTGCCACTGCAAGCCAGACATTGCTTGAATTCCTAAATGCAGCGCACAGAACACATGCAGATGGTTATTTACAATGCAGTGCGAGCTGTGCAGCCAGGCCAGGGCACCAAATGTGGCCGGTTGGTCTGAACCTGGGCCATCCGAGCGCCTCTGAAAGAGCAAGTGATCGTACAACACCATTCTGCCCCACGCCCGGGCGGAAGCTGAAAGTGAGCGGTCTGCCAGCTGGCGGATCCGCCCAAAAACCGATCATACAATGGCCTTAACGCACACACCATCCAAGCCACTGCCACATGGCTGCACAGCATACCACGCATCTATTTACACTACATGCACACATACCCACCAGCAGCACACGTGACAGGGTTGGAGGTGCCTCTCGCGCTCTAACGCACACACCATCCAAGCCACTGCCACATGTCTGCACACAGTGTCACACACAACAGCAGCGCACATGACAAGGCTGGAGGCGCCTCTCTCTCACGCACCATCCAAGCCATTGATACATGTCTGCACTCTGTGTCACACATCTATTTACACTACATGCACACATACCCACCAGCAGCACACGTGACAGGGTTGGAGGTGCCTCTCGCGCTCTAACGCACGCACCATCCAAGCCACTGCCACATGGCTGCACAGCATACCACGTATCTATGTACAGGTGCAAGCAGTATAAAAAGGAACATGTGGCCAAGAACAGTTATTCCAATTTACCAATTCAGTGTGTACTGCTGTTCTGTTTTTCATGGGAGACAACTCAAAAGCGTGACATACCTCTGTTTTTTTTTAAAGACAAGTTGAGGAAAGCACTGGCCTGCTTTGGGGCATGCTTGCGTGTTCCCTTCCGTAATGATTGCACCAGTACGTTACACGAGCAGCAGCACACATTAAGTTAGAGGTGACCCTTATGTTATAACAGATGCACTATCTACAGCCTCCCTTATTTATGCTTGCTATTTACTGTTTTCAGTCTATGCAGTCCATGAACATTTTGCTGCACAGGGATAAATTGCACATTTCTCAGCTTTGGTCAAAGTTCGATGTGCAAGGAAGCATTATTTTACTTTACAGTAATCGTGGTCATTTCCAGTATGAATAATCAGGACTTCTTTGTCCAGTTCATGAGAGAGAAGCTGCTGTTTTACTGTTTCCTGCTGCAGCAAAGTGGGAGGACGACCCAATGCAGGCTTGATTTTGACATGTTTTGGTGCTCCATACCGTGGCTGCTTTTCAATGTTCTTATTTGCAGGCACCAGCCGCGGTTTTTTTTCAATGGGCTGTTTTGTGGTTGCAAGGCTATGCTTTGCAGCAAACTTTGTCAGGTCTTCGTCTATTAACTTTTGCTCCTCAGCAGTTTTCTCTGAAAGCTGGCTAATCAGCATTTGGAAAGTAGACCCAGCTTTCACTTTCAGCATTTCAGTTCTTTCTGCTGATATTTTTGGTGTGGAGCCTTGCTCAATGCTCTGCATAATGTGTTGAGCACTGGCCATTAAGGAGCCTACATCATCAATCATAGCACAGTCTTGGCTGCCATCTTTGGAAGGACAATTGGAGCTGGCCTGGCTGCTCTGCATCTGGCACCACTGTAGCTCCATTATAGCAACAGCATGCATGTGCTTGCACATGTGTGCATGCGTTGCATGGTCAACACATGTGCATGTGTACATGTTGTGGCAAGCCTTGCACTGCTTACAATGAAGCTCGCAGCCACTGCACGATTTGCTAGTTCTTTGCACTGTGTGCTTGAAGTTCACCAAACTTTGTGACTTTACATGCCACTGGCCATCTCCCACTCTCTCAGTACTGGACTTAGAAAGCTCAATCCCCACTTTATGCTTCCTAAATAGGGCAGATTTGCGGTGGTCTGCTCCCCCTTTCACGAGTGCAATAGCCCTGTTGTAAAGCTTTTCGGATGTGAAATTAAAAAGTACTTTGATTAATCTATCCAATCGCCCATTAACCTTGCCACCAAAGTGAGAGTACTTCAATGTCTTGTGCATTGACTCCAAGTGATTATTTGTTGTTAAACCAATGTACTGCCGATAGCAGTAAGCCCACTGACATGCCCTCTTTGCGTATGTTTTCTCAAAATATCTGATGAAGCCATCCAGCTCTTCCAGCTCCTTTGGAGAAAGGCGATTAAGCTGCCGCTCTTTGGAGTGGATACAAAGAAATGCAGGGAGCAACTGCTGAAACTCCGTCTCATCTGTGCACTTCATCAGAGTGTGCAGCATGTCCCTTATTGCACTCCTGCAGTCCTTGTTTGTGACTGTATTCAGGCGCATGCTCCAGTTGTGTAGCACATGCCAGCTGCAAAGCAGTCGACTCTTCAAGGGACCCATCACCTGCTCCCATGCATTGCCATAAACAGGGGCATCATCAGACATAAATGCCTGACACTGAATTGTGTTTGTTTCTTTGATGGCCTCGAAAAACCTCACCATGGTGCCCATGTTCACCCTTTTTGAAATCAAGTAGGCACATGGGATACCAGATCCATCTTGAGAAATTGTGAGCAGGGTTGTCAGTTGGAATTTGTACTTATTTGTGCCATGGGTGGAGTCAATGCACAGTTTCGCTGCCCCCAATTTATGAAGGAACTCTCGTTGTGGGAGCGTCATTAATGCTAGCTCAAAGTCACCATCATGACTGTTGGGGTCACCCTTCTTCCTGTAATACAACAGTGGTGACTCATTTTCTGCCCTCATTTCTTCGACCCATAATTCAACACTGTTAAAATCGTCTGGATCTCTCTGCTCTGTTTTACCAATCCTAAACTTATCTGCAATGTTACGGAGGTCCTTAGTGGTCACTAGTTGCATCCGTGGGCTTGATCCACTTGTGCCTGCTCGGATGTTGTGCACAATAGTTTTTGCAGGCACTCCTTCTGCTAACCGACCTGAAAATTGCACAGAAAAAAAATTGTTAACATCTCTGGTACATCTGCCTACAGCCATGTGATAAAGTGACAAATACTTCTAGTCACATTCCTTCATCTTCAGCTTCGTTCCTTTTCACAGGTGACTCAAAATTCAACTTTTTTTTGACACAAAATTCATCAACTTTCATTTCTCTTTTCTGGCACTGCAATGCACACGACAAAATGGTTGTTTCTCTGCGTGTTATAAATACAGAATATAACAGCACTGAAAATGTGGACAACAAAAGAATAAGGACATGTACTTCTCATCCTGTCCCGTTTCATTCTGCATATTCAAAAAATGCACTGATTCGCCTGACAGCAACCTTTAAAGGAGTAGGGACACCAAATTTTTGAATGCGATCTTTGTTTCCTTGGACTTGTGCACAAGACAATACTTTGCACCAGTCACAATGTAGAATTCACTTACGCCAGGTGAATAATTTCTGAGTGAATATTTTTCTGAAGCTGTTTTGGTTTCAACACCTGAATGACTGCTGCTAAGTCAGAGACAATTGGAGGGCATGCCAGTCATGCATAAGCTGTTCGTTCTATATTCTATATTGTTCGTTCTATATTAGTGGTTTTTGAGGAAAAGAAATGGCACAGTAACTGCCCCGCTTTCTCCATGGACACCTCAAACTGTGCCATGAGGGAAGGGAGGAGTGCAAGAAGCAAGAGAGAAAGAGGTGCTGTAGTGGAGGGCTTGGTAATAATTTCGACCGCCTGAGGACCTTTGAGCACTGACATTGCTCAGCACATTTTGCCTCCATCGAAACTCAGCTGCAGCAGCCGGGTTCTAACCCGGGTACTCCAGCTCAGTAGCTGAACACTCAAACCACTGAGCCATTCCTGCGAGCGTTACTGATGAAGTGCCAAAACAGTCAAATAATTCGAATTAATGAATGCTGACTGCAGACAAACCTGTCTTATGTGAAAAAACATGCCCCCTTATACAACCGTTAGACCGGTGGCGTTGCGTATCTGCAATGAAATGCCTACGCTTTTGACAGGCAGCCAAGCTCAAGCCGACTTCTTACGCATATAGTTCAATGTCAGCCGATTGAGCGACAGACCTAGGATAGTCAATGAAACCAGCAGAAAAACAAAAGAACAGACATTAGAGTAGATCAATGCTAGATGACATTCGTAATTATGTTCAGTTTGAAGGACTAGACCCCTTCCACAAAGCACCTCTAAACTAGACAGCATGAACTTCATACAGACTGTGCTGTGCCTGCAATGTGCCGTGGATCAATTGTTTCTCACCCTTTCATGCGACCAAGCAGGCTTAAGTCAATTGCACTATAGTCAGATACAACTCGAGAATGAAGTGGCAGATGGCTCTCAAAGGAGACCCTCCAGTCAGTGGTGTCAGCTGATTTTCATCAGTTAATCCAATTAAGCCGTAACTAATCACCTTTCATCTGCCACCCTCCTGCAATGCTACCCCCTAGGATTAACCATGACATCATGAGAATTGGTAGATGCCATTGGCTGGCAGGTTTCCTTTGAGGGGCATTGGCCGCTTGGTTCTTAAGCTGTGTCCTACTATAACCTCTTCCGCCCCCTCGTTTTGTGGGACATTCCCTCTTTTGTGCCATAGATGCATTGCAGGAGAATGAATATTATTGAAATGATCACTCAAGTTCAATGAACAATATCTTCCCCCTAAAATACATTTCTATTGCACTTTCGTCTCCCATTTATGAAGGGTTGGCGGAGTGTAGCTTGTAAACGTTCTCACATTCCGGTACAGTCAACACTGCATGCACAAATGCTTTGTACAAGAGGAGTGGCTAACCTGCAAGCACTCTGGCCTCATCCTGGGACAGCCTTTGGTGGCAGGCCTCATTAAAGTGTCCGTAGTGTTTCTTTTGAAACACTACATACACCTTGCCGTCTTTCTCCGTGACCTCTAAAGTAGCAAAGCAGTGTCTCCCGATTTTGCAACTTCCTTGCCCCTTTTCCTGCCTTTGGCGCTGTTCTATAGGAAGCTCTTCCTGTGAGCCGGAACGGTGGCAGTGCAGGTAGCGTTTAAAAACACTTGATCCACATTCCTTTTTTCCTGTTGAAGCTATGAAATGGCAGCAAGTTTTGCTTTCTTCTCCGTCTTTCCAGGAGCAAAATTCTGAAACGGAAAGATTGTAAACATAACTAAGCACTCCACATAGTATTAGTTAATTATTAGTGTGAAAGCACTATTCCGAACGGTAAACCCCGACCAAGGTCTTGCGATGTATATGGCTTTGTGCCAAAAGCATAGCAATGACGACATAGCAACCACAGCCTCACAGCAGCATTGTAACATAGTTATGACACGATGCCAACATATGATGTTAAGTCCATGACCACTCATGACACACCACGACTAAAAAAATAAAAGAAAAAATTGAGGCGTGAACAAAGGTGTGCTTCATTTTGATAAAAACATGTACACAATGATAGCACATGAATAACGGCATAAGGCATCCTTAGAAAGCCAACAGTAAAGTAACAAGACGAGGCAATGTTCATGCAGTTCTGCTTTCGCACGTTTAAAGAATTTCGGCAAAACTTCTCTATTCGTTGTGTATCACACTGCTTGCATTGCACTTTTTACATGCAGTAATGAAAAATGCATGTGCTATGGAGTGGGAACACAATGCAATCCTGTCGCGCTACTACTGGCGCTCTGCCTCTGCCAAGTGCGCATGACAATCACGGATTTAGCTGCAAATTTTTTAGCCTTTAACCTGCAGTGCAGAACTGCATTTCCCAGCTTTTTTGTTGTTAAAAATTTATCAGTCATTTGCTTACTGTTTTTTCCTGCTACTAGCGCATGGGGAACAATTTTTGGAGAAAATATTAAGTGCAGGTTAAGTGATAGCACAGACTGTTACATGGAAGTATTTCAATTTTACTACCCTCTGCAAGAACTCATTCCTGCACAGCAACCTTTTACATGGCCCTGTACCACAAATTCAGGGCAGCGCTGTTGACTTCCAAAGGCATAACAACGCTGGGCATTCATCCTACACGCTTCTGCGTGTTGCAATTGCGATGGCTTCAGCGCTGCTAAGCCAGCGCATGCCGCGGCAATGTCGTGTGTCCTGTCTGCGCGTGCCTGCGTCACGTTGCAGTTGCGACGGAGATATGAAGTGCAGTTCTGTCAACATCGCAGGTGCATGCAACGAAGCATAAGCAAGGCCTGAAGCATCGAGTCTGCTGCAAGGACGGGCCGCACGACCAGTTTTTTTTCCTGCAGTGGTCAGTCTAAAATATGAAAGAGTGTGCGCTGCTTGCCGCTTTGCTTATGGAGGAGCTAGGATACCAAAAAAAAAAATGCAGACACACACTCATCAGTGAGAATGCCAAAGCATTAAAGTGCGCAGTCATGCTATGTTGCATTATGACGGGTCATGAGTGCGAGGCATGACTGCAACTTTGTACAAACTGCGCACCTCACATTACTAGTAAAGTGCTGAGTCATGCTACACTTCAGAATGATTTGATTACGTATGCTTTGTACAAACTATACACCTTACATTACAAATAAGTGCAAAATAACTAAGACAAGTCATGTCTTTCAAAGTTATAATACATTACGTTTCACATTTCACTCGAATACCCGCAAAGGCTACCTCTACAGATCTGTTGCACTAGACTATGCCCATCGAAATCATTTCAGGGTCCCTTTAAAAAAACGTGCATGTCATCGCGAAGTTTTTGTGCACAAAACCACGTGCAAGTTTCCCCAAGTGAGTGTAAGCCCGTAAATAAAAAAAAGAACGCGCTTTGTGCTAACAAACTTAAAATGCGCTCATTCGGAAGGTCAATAAACTGCAACTTTTACTAAGCTATGACGAGCGCGCGACTGCCTCCCGCTTTGGTCCTTTGTTGCCTTGATCACTGCGTGCGTGCATGCAATAGTATCGACTTCGTAATTACCTTTATTAGAGTGGAAGACTAGATTCTCCACTTCTTCCTCGAAGTTGTGCTCTTGCACGTGGTGCCGCCGCAGGTCACGAAGGGTGGCAAAATGCTTCGCACATAAGTCGCATGAGAACGGCCGTGCCTTACTACAGGTGAGCGCTTCCTCGTCTTTTATACGTTGCAACGCTACTTCCCCATGAATATTCTTCACGTGTTTTTTTAAATTACTAGTATTAGAGAACGCCTTGTCACAAAACTTGCACCACTTCCTTTCGGAATTTTTGCCGGTGGCCGCTGAAGGAGCGCCGTCGCACATGTCAGTCTCCATGCTCCAGGCAAAAGGAAAAGAAAAAAGAAGCGAGCAAGAGCAGGTGGTGTTGGCAAGAGATGCACCTTGGGATATGCGCACCAATCGCGGTAAACGCGGCGCGAGCAGGGATTTTCACGAAGAGTTGAAATTTTCCCTGTGGGTTGAAGCGTAATGTTCCCCAAAAGTCCCCAAAGAGTGACGTAGCGTAGCGCTGTGACGTCTGTTCTCGGTTGGCCAATCGCAACGAGGATCACCTTCCTCTGAATACGCCCTCCGTCCGTCGCACGCTCCGGCGTAATTCTGTTCAGAGATGGCTATTGGTTATTTCAGGGGTCACCGAGCTACCATGGCCGCGGCCAGTTAACAGCGTCCCTCCGGCGGGTCAGGAAGCTCCGCCCCTCGGGGAATTCCCGCGCGCGTCAGGGGTGGGGTGCGCGGAGGAGCGCTTAGAGCTGTGCACGGGCCGAAAATTTCAGCCCGCGCCCGGCCCGAGCCCTACACTACTGACGGAGGCCCGGCCCGGCCCGACACTGAAGAAACCGAAGCCCGCCCGGGCCCGGCCCGAGTTAGTTAAGGCCCGGCCCTGGCCCGGCCCGACCTGCAAAACTGAAATTGAAGTGACGATGAAACAGAAAGAGATAATTTCACTCTGGTGACTCTCGGAGGCACTCGAATGGTCACAAGGGCGTCCGCAGAATTTTTTGCAGGGGGGGGCACCATTGGTCGTTGGCGCCGGGGGGGGGGGGGGGGGGGTATATACGTAGCAAAAAGGCACTTTGGGGAGTAATTTATATATAAATAAAAAATAAGTAAAATACACACACGAAAGAAAAATTACAAACAGCAAATTAAAGCGCGGCTACGACAGATACATGGAGTTTATCAAAGAAGAAACAATTAAAATTAATAAAAAATGCAAAAAGATACTATCACTTCGTGGAGAAGAGTGCTCAGTCTTGCTGCATACGGGTTCTTGACTCACCCGGATTGATGACCAGCACACAACACAATATGTTCACAAACACGCAACTACAGTCACTCAGTCAGTCTTCCTTGAACAGCAACTGTAGGCGCCTCGGATTTTTCTGGGCGAATTGCGTAATTACACGGGCGATAAATTCATTTCTGTGCTTCATTACACGCTCTCGGTGCACACTCATCATACACATTGATTGGAAAAACGGTTGAACGCGTACGTTGAAAACAAAAGATGACTATATATACAACGAAAACTTATTTACAAGATAAATGCACGCTCGCAGCTTCATACACCTCGCTCCGTCTTGCTCGCGCATCC
>NW_028317704.1:0-17650 GCF_055824585.1 Amblyomma mixtum
ATGAGCCATGGCCCCTCAGGCTACGTGAATGTTCCCGTTCACCCGCTGCAATTTGTGATGTGATCGGTGATCTGTGGCCAGAACTCTGTGCAAGGATGTTTGCATGCCTCTGACTCTCGTACTGTGACGGATATCGTGTATGCTCTGTGTATAGTCCATGAGTGTTTTTGTGCGGTATCGGTGAGTTGTATCTTTGTGACCCGAGAGCCGTTTTTCAGCATGTCAATTTCTTTCTATGCATATTGTGTTTGTAGACAGCCGCGATCTTTTGTTGATCTTGTCTAAACGAGCGGACTCCCAAGCTCGTTTATCCTCTCAGGGGGGACGTGTAAGATCGCGCCTCGTACACGACCTCGCTGGCTCTCCCCTTTGTACTTCCCGCGTGGCTCGCGCAGTGCAGCAACAAATGCGGAAGCAATTACCGGTATGGGGAGGACGCCACTTCGGAACGCAGCCGTGACGCCTCGGGCAGAGGGCGCGCGTGCGGCGTGGCCTTGCCGTCCCGAAAGGGGTGGTCTCCCTCCCACCGCGACTGATCAAAGGACTGATCCGCTGACTGATAGCGTTGTAGCCATGCGGGGAGGTAAACAAAGGTCTTTCGGTTGGACGCAGCACGAGAGGGTGGCCGCCTTGAGGCAGTTACGCACGTGCATGCACTTAAGATGAAAAGTGCGTTCTTGGGGAAAGGCGAGGGTGTTGCGTGGAGAGCGTTTTACGAATGTTTTCTTGATTTGTTTGTTTTATTTATTCGAGCCCTGGTTTCGAGGCTATGCCCAACCCACAGGGCCGTGGCTACTGCGAAATTAAGTAGCGATTGGTTGATCAAAGACTGGGGCGGGTCAAGAGAAATGACCGCCCCAGCGCCTTTGTTTATGTAAGAAATAAAAACGGAAGGAAAAGCCAGGAATGGCAGTCGCAACTGGGCTCCGTGCTTAGCACGTACGGAAAACCTCTAGGCTCTAACCGAGACCATCGGTCGATGAGTAAGATTTTCCGAAGTCGTATCTCTGTGTGAGATAAGTCCCAACCAGGCTCCGTGCTTAGCACGTAAGGAAAACTTCTAGGCTCTAACCGAGACCGCCGGTCGATGAGTAAGATTTTCCCGAAGTTGTATCTCTGTGTGAGATAGTATCTCTATGTGAGATAAGTACCTTCTAAGTTGCAGTACTTGAAACGTCTGTGTGACTTCATGCTTCTGTAACTGAGTTTGCCTTGTATATACTCTGTAAATATAATTTCCCTTTCGTACCTTCTGCTTCTGGACTCCTGTGCTTCAAAACACCACCGAACAACTCACGTTTGGAGGAGGCTGAACTCCCCCGAAGAAAAGCAAACGAACCTGAAGAAAGAAAGAGAATTTACTATACTTTTCTTTTCTGGAAAAAGTCATCTGCTTCGGTCCGCCCTCTCTTGAGAGAGCGATCAAGTTTTGAAAGGGGGGGAGCCATAAAAAAATTTAGTTTTTCGGTCATGGTGCCAGCCACCCACCATGGAGTCCAACAAGGGGACGCGACAGGAACTTGAAAGCAAGTCCTGCCCACGCCAGCTGTACACCTTAACTATAACCTAATATGACTCAACTCAGGGTAGTTGGTCACACACGGTTAACCCTCGCCGCCAGGAAAAAGGAAAAAACAAAGAAGAGAGGAGGATACAGGAAAGTTGTAAGAAAGGAAATAGGAAAGTGAAAGGTAGAGGGGAGGACAGGAAAAGGCGACTGCCGATTTCCCCCGGTTGGGTGAGGCCGGAGGTGCCGTCTACAGGAAGCTGGGGCCAAAGTGGTGTGTTGCCTCCGCCGAGGGGCCTTAAGGGTCCAAACGCTCAGCATCGGCTCAACCACCAGGATCCCCTTTTCCCCGGACACGGCGATGCCACGCACGGCTAAGCGCGGATGCTCGGGTCCGTGGTGACGCATTGTTCACCATCATCCCCCTGCGGGGATGTCCCTGCGGATGCTCGGGTTAACCCCGTGGTGTCGCCACTCACCAACGTCTGCATGCTGCAGACGCCTCCCTGCGGGGACCTCCCGCTATAGGCCAAATGCGTCGGAATCGGGAAGAAGTGGACTTAACATAAAAGGATGCGCTCGCATCTGCTGCTGATTTTGTCTTCTGGAAGGAACACTTTTTTTGAGACAGAGCCACCCCAGCTTCGTTTCCATGAACTCGATACGAGCGAGTCAACTCTCATGGCACGCTCCTTGCGAGGCTCGACCGAGTGGGTTGTACACCGGCACCCGCTTCTGTTCCTACCCTGCTGAGGATATTTTCCGGACATGGCAATATTACTTTTGAACAGTAGTTAAACTACATCAATAATTTCTTTCGTACAAGTCTCACAAAAGCAAATAAGTTACATTACAAGTCACTGCTCTCAAAAAGTGATTACATTAGATCACAAATACCTGCCGAATGTAATGAAAATTACTTTTTAGTTTCGGCGAAAAAAAGTTGCGCATTAGAAATAGTTATTACACAATTTTCACACTTCTCTGTTAGCATCCCCAATTAGATTAAAAGTGAGTGTCGGAAATTTTGCTCCTCTCTGAAGAAAGGTAGCCCTAGTCCATAGAACAGCAGCTTTGCTGGCGTGGATGAGGTCAACTTAGTCGCAAAATTTGCACAATGGCTCGCATGACTCTTCAATCACAAGTGCCTCTTTCAATGCGTACTATGGACCCATCCTCCTAATTATGATTAATTTGTCGTCCGCGCACTCTATTATTCGCCAACGCGCCCTCTCGACATTCTTGATGATAATAATCATCAAATTCAATCAGCTGTACAGATACACAGCCGAAGCACTGGCTCCAGCGCGTGACTCCTCCACGGCTACCTGCGCACGTCAAGCAACGCTTCGCGCTTGTTATTATTTTATCAGCTGAAGAGCGAGTCACGTGGTTTAGCCCGACTGCGAAGGGGAGCGAGCGCCTACCGCAGCTGCGCTGAGGCGTAGCAGGTCACGTGGGTATGACGTCACATCCACAACCCACCTTCGCCGCTTCAAGATCATTCTTAGGAGGACATTAAATTAAAGGTGCACTGAAGAGGAATCTGAACTCGTATTTTTTACAGCCGGAACTCGAGCTACACGTTCCGAGCGTTCTTAGAAACTGCCAAATATTTCCCTGCGCGGCCGATTTCGTTAATTTAAATCCGATTAAACGACCCGGCTTCCGTCTATTTTTTTTTAATTTCCCGCAGACGGTGGGAGGAGTCGACCAACCTTTCAACCAGTCCCGTGGCGGCTTGTCGCTCTGCCATCGGCAGAGTGATACGTAGTGATCACCGAAAGCAAACAGTCCACGCGTATTTTTATTTCTGTGGGCCTAATTTGCAGATATGTAGTCTCTGACTCGATCTATTTCACGGAAACCTAAAAGAAACAAAATGAAAGCGAAATCGAAGCCGCCGCGCGACTGTTTGACAGGCACTCCATGCGTTGGTCAACTCCTCCCATCTGCATGGAACTAGAAAAAAAAAGGCAGGAGCCAGACGTTAATCCGATTTAAATTCGTGAAATCGGCCGCACACGGCAATAATTAGAACCTTCTATGAATGCTCGGAATGTGTAGCTCGAGTTCCCGCGACAAAAAGACGAGTTCAGATTCCTCTGCAGTGCACCTTTAAGGCTTTGCATGGGAGTA
The DNA here is from genome assembly GCF_055824585.1 of Amblyomma mixtum. Taxonomy (NCBI): domain Eukaryota; kingdom Metazoa; phylum Arthropoda; class Arachnida; order Ixodida; family Ixodidae; genus Amblyomma; species Amblyomma mixtum. The sequence continues at coordinate 3,647 of NW_028317704.1, forward strand.
GTAGAACGGAATGCGGAATGCGTGAAACACCGCTCTCAGTGCGCATAGTACGGCTGGCGAATAGGACACTCGAAGCTCGATGTGAAAGTAGAAACAATGGAAACAATCTACAGGTTTAGGGTAAAACACGAGAACAAGATGCGACTGATGATCATGAGGTTTTTAGACTCCGGATGCTGCTATCTCTTATCAGTGACTTAGACCTCATTCTTCGGGTTTAGCTTGGTCCCTTCTCTCCATCACCTCCCGACTTCCTAGCTGCCACCTGTGCGTAGCCGCTTCTGTCTTAAGCTACCCGATTTACTTTCTCATCGCTGTCCATGCCAGAACTAGCCCCATCCACGTGGCTGGCGCTGGAATGTCCGCCAATGTGGCTTCCGATGGCGGTGTCAACCACTTTTGCTTCCAATTGACCAAGCTATTCTTGAAGTTTGAACTTCTCTGCCCTCTCATCGTGCAGATCTCTTTCTAAAGCGAACAACCGCACAAAATAAATAAATTAAATTAAAAATCCCCTCTGCCCCCTGGTTTCTGTGGCTGTTGGCTTCTCTCATTGTTCTAGTAACGTTGGCCTGAAGCGAAAGAGGCCAAGACGCATTGGCGTAATTTGCAGCTGCCATGCAAGGTAGCGCCCCCGTCGCGAAACCTTCGATGGGCTCCTGTCACAGCTATGTAACCGCGGCTGCAGTCTTGTAAGCCTTCGGCAGCGCTTTACTCAACGGATCGGGAGCGCCGCGCGCTGAGTATTTCGTTTAGACCAAATCCTAGGTAGACGAAGGCCCCCAATATACTGCCGAACGTTATCCAACCACTGAGCGGAGGATTTTGGGAGCTCGAGAGAAGCCATCAGCGTGATGCTGCCAGTAACCTTTGCCTCTGAGATGTATGCGTCGTTTCTTCGTGTGTCCGTGTTTCTTCGCGCTTCCTTTAAATATGGATAATGCTTTATATCACCCTACGTGAATAAACCAGTTCGTGCCCTTCATCGACATTTTCTCATCCTGTTCTTCTTTCCGGCCGAGCTGCAACCTCGTCCCAAGCATTTACCTTGTCGCAGTATAGTGCCACAAGGCGCGTTTATTTTTAAGGGAATTGTAAAGCGACATGACGCCGTCTTGCGTTGCTTCTCTGGGCGTGATATCAGGATTGCCCCATCGGCTGAAAGCACCTTATATTTGTGACGTGGCCCGGAAGAGTTAAAGAAATGTCGGTTTTATTGGCAAATTCTTTTTAGCCGGTATGACTCGGTGTGTGTGGAATTTCTGGTTGCCCCCGTCAGCCGCAGAAGAAGTTCCTCTAGCACTGTCAATGCATATGAGGCGTGCAGTTTTTACTTGTACGAGGACTTCTCATGCTCTTCTCTACGCCTTCTCCTACCCTGGTCAGTGGCGAAACCTAGTTAGGACGCGAGGAGACATAGTATGCTCCTTCTCATCTCTCTTTCCCTCTAATAGCCCCATTTATCCTGATCCACTCCGCTAATTTCAGCCGTCCGTCCGCAGTGACACAGCTAATGCTCATTTCCTTTGTTCACCACCTAACCTAGCCTATCGTAACCGGAAGTCGAAGCATAGCAGCCAGCTAAGGTCTGTGTGAAGGGGTTTCTGCCGAAACTGCAGCCCGCATACCCATGAGAACTGGGAGAGCTTTGTGCATAATAAACGCGGACAGAATGTCGAATCAAGGAAACGTGGGCCCTGTAAGTGGGCCACGGGGATTAGTAGAGCTGACTGTTCACCTTGGGGAGATTAGTTCCTGTAGTTGTCTGCACGAAGTATAGGACCCTCTTTGTCCTCGTTCGTGCTGCGTGAGGGAGCTTAGGAGAGCTTCGCTGGTGTATCATGCACACAACCATTATCTCCCGTCCTAAATTGCTGAATTTGAATTTCCTGCTTATTCTAACTGACTCTGAGCATATCAGCATGAAGTGAGTTTTAAAAAAAAGATCCTCTTAATTTCAACTCCGTATAATGTTTTTAAAAAATTTGGTGCGCCTTTTAATTTGAAATGATCGGTAGTCCACTGTTATACAGTTTTACTCAAGTAAACACCGGGATTTCTTTCCGTACCTTTAACTATAGGCAATCAACGGGCACTTTTACGTTTGCACGCAACATAAATGTGCACATGTTTGAGGACCGTATTCATCCAACGTCTACCTTAGTGATGTCCCACTTTCCTTGTTCGCTGCCTCTAAACCCGGTCAGCGTACTGTACTCCTTAAGTAGTTATTCTTATCCGCCTAGACATCAGCTGGCAGATATAACTCAAAGCAAAGAATTGCGAAGGTAAACAGTAACAGAAAAAGCGAAGCAAAGAGGAAGAGGGCGAGCCCGGAAAGAGATTAAAATAATGTTTGTACAATGTTTATGTGAATCCCCAAAGGGGGAGTAGATCTGTAAAAACAATTGTAGAGCTAAGCTTATGGGCTTAAATCATTAATCTGCTCAAGCTGCTTTAACTTCCCTTCAGCCATTTACCTCTGAATTTGTCCGTGGAATCTGTATCGTAAGCCAGAAGAGGTTGCCTATGCGAATCGGCGAAATCTGATCTGGCCACTCATCGCCTCTCACCCAGTGCCTCTCTCTTCCTCTTCATTCAGGCACTGCCCTCTACATCCTTTTTCCTAAATGTGGAGAGGGAGATTTCTTTCTGCCCATTTTGCCGCTTGCCAAGGCTGGGTTGGATCTGAATTGAATGTAATTGAATAAAATAAAATAAATTGCAGTCATTCATCTTAAATTAATAATTAACTAAGTAATTAAAGTCTGAAGACTGACGCTGCAGAAGTTTCACGGTCGAATTCAAGGCTATATAGCTAAGCCGAAGTTATAACAACGTTCGCTGTAAAAGCAAGTAGTTAGTCATTAGCATCCACCAAATCACTTCCATACGGCTACAAAGGAAACATGTACAGCTTCCACAGAAAGTTCGTAAGGCTACGCTTTGGTGGGTGCTAATGAGTAATTACTTCATTTAAAAAAAAACTAATGTTATATTGTTAGGACATCAGAAAAAAAAAGCTATTTTCGCAGTAAAGGAAATCTGGTTCACCTGCCACTTATCGCCGTCAAGCGAAGCAGACCCCTTGGCTCCATATTATCTTCGACCTCGTTTGATATAACTGCGAATTAAGAAAATTGTGGCTTAATTGACCATTGGCGGTAATATGTTAGTCAGCTTCTCCGCAAGGCTTGTCTTCCAACCAAATGGTCTCGAACAGAGGAGGCACTCATTAAAGAAAGTTTAGTACGAGCATAGCCCTTCAATTTTTTTTTGTTTCATATAGGGGCAGCGCGCGCCGCTAGTGGCGTACAAGTATTCGGTATTATTCGGCATCACAGGCTTGCGTGTCACGTGCACTGCACTTGTTTGCGACGAAGGCAAAATCAGAAGAAAAAAAAATGGCAGTGGTTTAGCTCTGAAACCTCAGAAAAAAAGTGCTGAAACCAGCCTTCCTCATGAGCCGCAATGACAATACATGTAGAAGCATCTATTATCTTGCAGTTTTTTCATGTCTCACGTGACCTGTAAACACATGTTGACGTCACAGCCATCGGTGGGCTGTTGAAACCGAAAGAGCACGAGAAAGAAATTCCATTATAAATTATTTAGCGGTCATAGAAGGATATCACATGGTAATCCGTGTATAATAATGACTTACGCATCATTAAAAAAAAGGAAGCACGCATCCAAAAGTTAGGCGTCTATACTCTCTTAAATCCCTGTAATTCTATTTAGCTCGCATTACTTTAGTGCATTCCTCAGTAAATTCTCAAGCAAGTTTTGGGGAGTGACTGGGAGTTACCATTCTGATACGCTATTACAATAGCCAGAGCTATATCCTTCGCACTTCGTGTTCTGTCCAGTTCATATTTCACTGCCTTGAAATGCTTGCGTCACGCTCTGTGACGCAGACAAACGTTATTTTAAAACGAGAAGATAAAAAAGTAAACTCCATCTAACATTCAATAGAATCTGAATAGTTATATGTTGCTCCACAATAAAACAGCATAAACCGCCAAGGAATGTTTGAAAGACAGCGCGATACCTCGTTTCCTACAAAAAGAGAGAACAATTCTACGAAAAGTACAGCCTAAAAGGTAACAAATACAAGCGCAAGTGCAAGAAAGAGCAAAGTAGCGAGCCCCAAGCCGAGCATACGCACAATCACAGGCAAGCGGGGGCTGCAGGCGTTGCATCGTCAGGCGGCAGTGCGTTCAATGGAAGCAATCCCCAAATCTTGCCTTCCCAGCATGGCCTGCCTATAGCGAGCCTCTGAAAAGGCGCGATCTGGCCTGGAATCGGACGGCACCGAGACACAAAATATGCGCCGGGAACTTTGCCTTTTGCTCCACTTTCATTCCGCACGCGTTCTTGCAGGTGCTATCTCTCTTCGATGGGGCGGGAAGGCGGTTGGTGCATGATGTTTCTGAAGGGCAGCTGGCATTTTCACTGCGTGCTTGGATTCGATTTTGCCGTCGCTTTCTGTGTGACAGTATAAAAACCCCTTAATTGGTTTAGTCATATGAGAGGTTATGGAGCTATGGAAAGGAAAATGATTGGTGTAACGTTAAGAGACAGGAAGAAAGCAGAGTGGGCGAGAGAACAAACGCGGGTTAATGACATCCCAGTTGAAATCAAGAGGAAGAAGTTGGCTTAGGCAAGGCATGTAGTGCGAAGGCAGTATAACCGATGGTCTTTAAAAGTAGCGGAGTGGATTCCAAGAGAAGGCAAGCGTAGCAGAGGGCGGATGAGGTTAAGAAGCTTGCGGAGATACGGTGGCCGCAGCTGGCACAGGACAGGGTTATTTGTAGAGATATGGGAGAGGCCGTTGCAGTACACTGGACGTAGTGAGGCTGACGATGACGTTTATAAGAACCCCACGTCCCCACGCGCACCGGCGGTGTCACCCTCAAGCAGCTGCCATCTGGCGGGTAACACGGGCGTATACACCTGCCAGTGTTGGTACACGGAAGAGCCAGCTGCGACCTGCCGCCTACCATGCTTGGCACAAGAGAAAGAGAAAGAAATCGTCCCCTTCACTTGCAGTAGAGAGGAGGGTGGGGCCTGAAGGCGGTTGCCACGAGAAGAACCCAAGGATTGGCCCATCATGGCAGGTGGCAGCTAAATTAATGATCGCATGGTCGCGAGAGGCTGCTCGAAGAGAGCAACTTGAGTCGTGCAAGCACCAGCGATTGCAGCACCTGCCATCGCAGTGCAGTGGCGCATATATTAACCTCTCGCTCTCACTGCGTCAGGGTTGGTATGAATACTCCCAGGGACCTACGAATGTAAAGTACAGAATAAACAATTCTGCATATATGGGTACTAATTCATCTGCGCTATTACGTCATACCCTGGAGGCGGAGCTTAAGTCTCCCCCTCCATTTTTTATATAATTATGTCTAGCCACCAACTCGCCACACCCGACACACTAGCAGTGGGAGGAGGCCCTGATCCGCGACAACCTGGACCAGCAAGCCTGGATCATCCAGCTAGTCCGCAAGTTAGCTACTGCCATCGAAGTCCTGGACTAGGGGCCCCGACAATCCGTCTCCTGCGAATTAATCTATGCTAACTAAAAGTTTTTTCCCTCTCTCTCTCTTGCGTTCTTCTTCAGAACATTTAGGCTACCACAGACACCAAAATCAACGTCATACACCTATGGACTCGCATCATCGAGGCATTCTTAGCCATCTTCCCATTGCGAATCCTAAACATCTTTGCATTGCTTTTTTTTCCCTGAACACCTTCAATTTGTTGCTGTCTTTCTTTTTTTTACCACTGCGTCACTGACCATCATTATCAGGAACAACCGTAGCAGCATCAGGCGCCATCTTGGGAGGTGAAGAAGACGATAGCGGTGCCCGCCGGAGGGTGAGACAAGACAGTGGTCCAGGATGCTGGAAGCTCTGTCCATCGGCCTGGTCTTGGTGGGCATGTACATGCTCCTGCTGCTGGCCGTTTGGCAAGCCTGGACAACCCTGTGGAACGTGTTCCTCAGCAAAATCGACTTTCTCAACGAGATCCTCGGGGATGAACCGGAAGCCAGCAAAACAGCAGCCACGCGATGTGCCTCAAGAATCGGTGCTTCGACCACTACAAGAAGGCATTCGGCAACCGTCTGTTCTTCGAACTCGGAGCACTTCGTAACCAAGCCGCCGGCAAAGCCTGCAGAACACTACGGGCGCCGTTTTGAGCTGTGGCCGACCTGCGTTGTTCTTCACGGCAGAAATTGTGAAGGCACCAGGTGTCGCCGAAATTCAGAGTTGAATGTCACAAGTAAGAAGAACTATTAGGCTTACCGGTCTACTTTGCAACATCTGTGAGGGAATGTGAGTCCCCTGTTTGTGCCTGGATGTGCTACGCACGATGCTAGTCCTGAAGACCGGTGCTGGCTTTGCCGAGCCGATACCCAAGTTGGAATGCAGCCTGCCAGTAGTTTTAAAGCAGAACAAGTGATGCCATTGGTGTTTCCCACGACTCATCTGGGTAGCGCACGTTGTTTAAATTGGGACAAAGTCTCATAACAATCCAGCAGCGTTCTGTGTTTGCTTTTAGTTGCTACCGCTTCAACGATAATATATCTGTTTTTGTCTTTCGAATGATTTTAGTGCCTTGATCAGCGTGGGACATGCATTATACATGTCATTTTTCTTCTCTGAGCATCAGCCTTGTCTCCTTACTAAAGACAAAAAAAAAGAATTTAAAAGCCCTCGAAGAGCCATGTAGGCGGCTCGACTACGTACGTCGAAAGAACTTGAGATGGTGTTTCGCAATCTCGCACTGCGTGCCTGCGGACGTGACTTGAGCGGTCGCTGTCGGAGTGGTCCTATGAGGCCTTCCCACTTGTGATGCGCTCGAAAGGCAGGGCTCTCCGCTGTGGTTCGCAGCACCGACGTGCCGACTCTTTGACAGTACAAAAAAGTCGGCCTCAGCGGCGAAGAGTATTGAGTGCTTATCACAAACTTTCTCTTTTTCCTGGAAAAGTAAAATTCACTCAGCAGCATTGCTGCTTTGTAAGCCTTTTTTTTCACCAGGCATTTCCACGGATTTGAGCCTCAGTGCGCGTACTGTTCAAGGGACGAGTTGGCTTGTATTCCTAGAAGTACACGGTGGTCTTACAGCGAAGATGCCGGGAAACAAAAAAAAATAATAAAACGCGCAGCGTGGGCTCGAGAGGTTACGCGGTTTATCGCAGGGCAAACTTTTTTTAAAATACTTTGCTGGTTAGCTAGTTCGCCCTGGAAGAGAGAGAGAGCAAGAAATTGTTTGAAGCAAACTTAGGTGGTCGGACAGGTTCTTCCGGTAGTCCGTTGTACGCTGCAACAGCTCGAGCTCGCCTCAACTCGTGTTGGCGCCGCAGATCAGAGCCGGACAGCGCGCCTTCCCACTGCCCAGCCGTCATGTTGTTTATTCTTGGTATGTCGTTTTTATTTTTGGCAGGTCCATATCGTAAGGTATCATTCTGTCACCTCTGTGCAATGTACGCATTCAAATTTGTACATTTCCGGATGCATTCTGTTCAGCTTCGATGGGCTTCACTGTTAATGAGTCTCGAAGAGCCTGTGTGTAATATATTCTTCTTGCTGTGTCGAAGAATCTCGCTGTAATAAGACGGCGGTGACAGATGCCCCGACTCCGCTTCTTTCACCCTTACATTTACACTAATAAAAATAGCATCTTTAGGTGTGAGATAGAGGAAAGGCGAACCGAAAACTGGACCCATTTATATCGACAGACAGTTAAGATTACAACGAATTAAAAAGGTTCGTGAATGCTTTATTTTTAACTGGTCGACGCTAAAAAGCCCTGCTATGCTATTTTTATCGTGCTCATCAGTATGCGACGCGACATACTCTAAGAAAAGCAGAACTTGGCTCTACGCTATAGGAATTCAAACACTGTAGTATACTATACATAGCATACTATGTACACAACCTGTATATAAACTTTCTGTCCGCATTGTCATTGACTTTCTCTAAACATAGTCTCTGCACCGACGACTTCGCACAGGGTTTCCTGTTTTCTAGAGAGCGCCATAGAAACCCATTGAGGATGCTTTTCGATCTCCCAAGAAGCGGGAAGCCGGAGCAGAAGCAAATTGTTGCTGCCGCCGTGGTGTGCCGCTTGAACGATTGCCTTCCGTCGGCTAACAGCAACGCCAGCAGCAATCACTCGAGCGTTGTCAACAGGGCGGATATTGATTGCGTTGCACCCTCACCGCCACACTAGACAGAGTCAGGAGCACACTCTTCTACAAACGAGTTCTCGTTTGCGTCAGTGGTGGCCGAAAGGACAACAGGGGACTGCTTGTTGACGGGTTATACTTTTAGCTGTTTCCTTATTTATTTTTTCGTTACCGTTGAGTGCAGTTGTGGAGCTCTCCAGCGTTTCGGTGGGCAGATTGGGTTGACTTTAAAACAGAGATGCTTGACCTTAAATGTCCGCCTGTTTTTTAACGTGAAACTTTAGGCAAAACATTAAGGTTCAGCTTAAGTTAAGGACAACGCAGCGAGCTATGGGAAGAACAATGATAGGTGTAACGTTACGAGATCGGAAGTGGGCGGTGTGGGTGAGGGAACAAACGCGGGTTGATGACATCCTAGTCGTAATCAAGAGGAAAAAGCGGGATTGGGCAGGGCATGTAATGCGAAGGCAAGATAACCGCTGGTCCTTAAGGGTAACGGAGTGGATTCCAAGAGACGGCAAGCGTAGCAGGAGGCGGCAGAAAGTTAGGTGGGTGAATGAGATTAAGAAGTTTGCGGGAATACGGTAGCCGCAACTGGCGAAGGGCAAGGCTAATTGGAGAGCCATGGGAGAGGCCTTTGCCCTGCAGTGGGCGTAGTCAGGCTGATGATGATGATTAGGCAAAATGAGACGGCTGGACAAGTCTCGGCAGAGAATCGATGGACGCTGCTTTTGTTTTACCGTATTTCATTGAGAGAAGACAGGAGGGAGAACTTTATACCATGTGCCAGGTTCGGATCGTGGTCGCTGTATACGTGCATGTAGGTGACGCAGTAGCTAAAAATGCCGTCGTGTTCAACAGTGTAACAAGAGTTGTGGCCCTGTGCTGTTCACAATCCGTGTTTTGCGGGAGGGCGTGGCTTAACCACGCGGGAGCCACGAGAAGCACACTGAAAGTCAATGTAGCAGACAACACGAAAGTGCAACGTGCGAAATAACCACGCCAGCGCAGGTTAAAAATGGAAACTGCGCATTTTTTCCCTCGCAGCCAAAAGTAGCCACAGTGACTGCTGTATCATGTTTCGTGTAGTCTGGGGGAACGTTTGAGCGTTTTGACAGCCCACTATTCAACACACGCAGCTGCAGTATCGGCATTGTAGGAGCGCATAGTTCGGGCGCAGTGTGCGGGGAGGGTGTATTTTCCCTGCGAAGCAATAGCTTGGCAGACAGGCACTTATCCCGACTGGATGCCAGAGCAAATGCGTGCAGGAAAGGCGCGGAATTTTTCTGAGAATAGGTTATCGAGCGCTGCACCAGATTTGTGCGCCCAAAACGAGTGGGGTTGCTCTGGGAAAGGGGTTTTCGCTGCGCTGAGAATGCTGACTTCCAAGAATTTGAAAGGGATCATAACTTCGCTACGACTGTAGTGACTGCTGTGGAATCGTAATGACCTCGGTTAATCTCTAGCCGCGTTTACATGAGTGGTGTATTCACTGCCCATGTCCTGTGGGAAAAAATACATCGGGCAGACTGGCGCTGTCCCAACAAAAGGCTAAAAGAGCACAGTGACAATGTCGCACGTTTTGCTACCTCAGGCCACGTAGCCAAACATTGCAGGGACTGCAGCGCAGATGACAGGGACGATAAATATGAACCTATGAACGGGCAATGCAGTGTCATAGGAAAACACCGAGACGCATTAACAAGAGAGATAATAGAAGCTTGTATGATTATAAGATTGCAGGACGAGTGCATAAGCGCATCATCAGTGGCATTGTCCCAGAAAGAGGTCAAATATCTAGAATGTGAAATCTTACACGTGCGGGCTAACCGCCGTTCTTTTACCGTTGTGCATGCCTGTAGCCATTCTTGTATGTTTTTTCCTGTTTTGATCGCCAGGTGGTATAAAAACCCTACTGGTCTGGAATAAAATTTAATTGACAGTCAGCGCTGTTGTGTCCCCCTCTCGTTTTGTGACGTCATTGCGCTGTAATAATGAATAAACGACAGAAAGCGTCTTGAATGACTTTTGGAGAGAAAGAGCTCGTTTTGAAAAGCAACGGCGCGACTCATCACGCATTTGCTTCATCCGCAACATCCGGTGTCACTTCCAATCCGATGACGTCACTTCGGTCTTATTACGTCACTCCGGTTCCGGTACGATGGTGACGTCACACTTACTTGTCATGGCACCCACTTCCGAAGAAATTTTATTAGTGCTACCATTGCTCGCTATTTGGCGCTGTCTGCCTCAAGTCGGTTTTGTGGTGGGGGGACACCGCGAGGCATTTCAGATGAGACGGGAAGAACCACGATTTAAGTGAATTAACGGAGACATCCCGGCAACTGGTCTGCGCCATTGGCTCAGGATGAACTGGTGGGCTAACTGGTTACACATACCAAATGATTGTCTGTAGGGCTTCCTTTGTGCGGCATACGCAGCTTCGATCTTGAGTTATTTCCGGCTGGAGCCATCAAACTCTCGTGGTCTGGATCTGCGCTCCTTATGCTTCGCGAATGCAGATGTATTCTCTTAACACTTCGAGCGCTTGGCTGCATATCGTTAATTATTATTCCCTTCCAAGGCTAATGCTCATTAAGATAGGCGTATATGTAATGATAAAATGTTCTCGCAGGTCTTAGTTGGAAAATATTTTTTTAGTGTAGTAATTAGTTCGCACTTGCCGAACGACAAACTTGTTGCGTTTGTCTAGCGAAGTGGACATTGCTGATGATAAGCTTTCAGTGTATCGAGTATATGAATGATAGGCCGAAATGCGAGTAATTGTGTGTGCTACAGCCGTAAGCTAGCACCTTGAAGCCTGCTGGGGTCGATAGAAAAGCTAGTCATCTGAACGCGCACGCCGCGACTCACAACGCTGCACGGCGACCCTAGAGAGCCGAAAGGTTATTGACGAGGCTGTTGTGACGGTTCCTGAGGGCGTGTCACACCTCGATGGCGTCGCTGGCGCGGAAAGTGCGATCAGCGAAGGCTTACACGGCGAATGCACCGTGCTCCAGGAAACGCTATGTTCAGAGAGTGAGGTGCTGAACAGGGGGTATATCGCGCCGTCGCAACGATACAGCATTCCTGGACTCTCTGCCTTATTGCTCGCTTGATAGTCCCCATCGCTTAAAGGCTGTGGAGAGGTGAAGGCAACGCAGTAAGGAAGGAAGAACGGCCTTGGATGTGTCTGGTACCCTTGCGGTCGGGTGCCGTTCGGGGACAAAAAAAAATATGGAGATTGGGAAAGGGAAGAGGAGATCTGGAGCGGGTCGGCAGTGCCTAGGCCACGCAACATCACAGCGACCTATAGGTTGCTACAGAGGCATATGAAAAAGGCTTCGAGCTTACTGGTTCGTCTTACAAGATCGTCTAAGATAAGAATGAGTGGGTTGATTACAGGCTATTAGGAATGTTCACATCAGCTAATCCCAAGCGATCGGGTAGAATTGAAGGAGAGAAAGCTGAATTGAATCCTATATTATTGATGTCTTCGTTCACGTCCTACAAAATTAATTGCATGTATAGAAAAATTTAGAGGGTTTCAAATGCAATCTCCAGCTTTAGGTGGATACACAAGGCATTGTGAGCAGTGCTGAAGATAAAAAGAAGATAAGAAAATAAAAGAAGGGAAAAACAAGAAAGCAAAAAGAATGAAGCAAAGAGGGAAGCTTCTGAGGACATATTTATGTTCATTAGGCCTAGTACAGCGTTACAAACAGTAACATTATTAAAGTAACAAAGCATTTCAAGCTCTCAGTCCAAGAACAAAATTTTATATGATTATAGTGCCGCACTGTTGCAAGAACAAAATATTTCCTCTGGTAGGTTACTTGTCGAAAACTTTAGAAAGGTACTATTATATGTTGTTAAGAACCTTACACATTTATTTTGTACCCGTGGAGCAATGATCGAAATGATCGTTTTTTTTCTTTCTCTTCATTCGGTCGCATTTCAGTTTTGCACAAGGACAAAAAGCGCTAACGAAACTCCGAGTGTTACGGAGAAAAAGATGTGAACGCATGGTTCTGAACTGGACTATATGGAATCTGGTTATTCATGTATAACTCAACATCGTCTGGAAAAAAAAGGAAACTTTGAGACGAAAAATCTATGAAGGACTAATCTGAACATAAAGAAAGGAAAGTCAAGCCTTTATGCGACCCGCTTTCCTTTTTTCTCTCTGAGTGCGATTTGTTCTGTGTGCTGAATGCAAATAAACTAAAATCAGTGAAGGTGCCGACCTTAGATAGGAGGCCATCCATGCTTGCTTAAAAAAAAGATAAACCAGGGATAAAAAGTAAAAGCGAACATCCGCTCTATTTTATTTCCACCTATATATTCTTTCCTCCACTCTCGTGCACCCGCGTTGTCGATCATTGCCACACTGCTGGAGAATCCGAGGCTATGTTGACTTTTCCGGAAACCATCGCCACGACCTCTAGGACCGCGGAGCCATTTCCTGGACGAAAGAGTGCTGCATAAGAGATGGGATTTCTTGCTGGTGCTGCTGCGTCCGAGGACGGTGCAGAAATCAGTTTTCCTAGCCGAACCTTGCGGCGTTGAGTAATGCAGGTCAAGGTGAGAGGAGTAGAGGGCAAGCATGCGTTGGCATCTCAACGCGGTCTCAAAGAGAAAGAGGAACGTCGAGCAATCGGCAACGGCCAGCCTTGGGCAAATGAGATAAGAAAATTGTGGTAGGGTTTCAACGTAGTTAAGCTAAGTAGACGTGCGAAAGCATGTGTTTAGCCTGGTTGCCTCATAATTTTGCTTTGTTGGGTCATCGGCATGTGTGGCGCCGGTATTCGAACTAAGGTTAAGCTCTGATCGAGGTTAAGCTGATCTCAACTGTTCGCGCCGCATATGGAAGGTGATGAAGATGACGACGTACAATGCACAGCGTGAGAGTGTGTTGCAGTTTATCACGAGACGTGTTGGCTGCGGCGATAGCACAGTGCGCTCTCGTGCAGTGGCCAGCTAAGCTGATCTGTTCGCAGAGCAGAGAGTTAGAAACCCACTCGCGGCAATATTTATTGTATTTTTATATAGGTTGTTGCTATGCTAGGTCTTACCAAGGTCACCTTCAAGGTCAAGCTTCGCACAATTTCTGTGAGCCGATTAGACCTCGTGAAGTAGTGTTTTTGCTCTAAAAGCTTTACCAGTCCTACGCGGGTCGATGACCTTTTTAATATTTGCCCTGAGTTGCCGCTTAGAGACTGCGACATTCTGCAGCTGAGCTCTTTGAGTTCTGTGTGTTCGGACCCAGCCGTGGCTGCCGCATACTATTGTAGAGCGCACCCGTAACCATGTGCAGAACGATGACAGTGCACGTTAAAACCTCATGTAGTCTGAACTGCCCCCAACCCCTTCGTTGTTATGAGTTCTGTCAGCATGTATGTACTTTTTTTCTAAAGTTTGATTATTGCTTCTGATAGTCTTCATTTTGCTTTGTTAAATATCGCCGCGTGCGGAATAAACAGTTGCTTGTCAGACAAGTCAGTGCCCCAAGGTGTGTCGTTTCTTCCTGTGTCCTGTTTCTAAGCGTTTTTTTTTCGTCATGTTTCCATCACTAACTATGGCCTAACTACGCACGACTGTCAAATCCGGAGCCCTTTACGGCGGAACGAGCTACTCTCTTTTCTCCATCCTTCCTTTCATCTCCTTTTTCATCCCTTCCCTCACGGCATGGTTCAGGCGTCCACACAGAACGGGCATTATTTACCGCGTCGTTCCTTTCCTCGCTACCAGCTCAATCCAACCAAGTCTCGTGTTCGATACCACCCGTGGCGTTCTCTTTTCCATGGAAG
>NW_028317705.1:0-12500 GCF_055824585.1 Amblyomma mixtum
GTTCCATTGAGAGAACGGCGCGGCCACGACCTCTATTACGGCGCGCCGAGGTATTCGAAGCGCACAATGAAATGAAGAGGGCAAAGCGTGGGAGATGAACCGTCGCAGAATTGTATGTGTATGCAAGCTTTCCTTTCACCGCAGGGATGGGACGTAGGAAAGAAGAGGAAAAAAATAAAAGAAATTAAGGTGGGAAATGAGACGCGATGAATTAGACGGCAGGAAATGAGTAATCAAGATCGAAAAGAACAAAAATGAAACAGAAAAAGGAAGGAAATAAAAAATGAAGAATGAATAACGAAGGAAAGAAGGAAGCAAGATAGAAAGAAAGTAGGGGAAAGAAAGATTGAAGCAAGGGAAAAGGGGAAAACGAAAGACATAATGTAAGAAAGGAAGGAAGAAAGAAAGAAAGAAAGAAAGAAGGAAGGAAGGAAAGAAAGAAAGAAAGAAAGAAGAAGGAAATAGAGAAAGAAGGAAAGAAAGGAAGGAAGCAAGAAAGAAAGAAAGAAGGGAGGAAATGAAGAAAGAAAGACAGAAAGAAAGAAAGAAAGAAAGAAAGAAGGAAAGAAAGAAGGAAAGAAAGAAAGAAAGAGAGAAAGAAAGAAAGAAAGAAAGAAAGAAAGAAAGAAAGAAAGAAAGAAAGAAAGAAAGAAAGAAAGAAAGAAAGAAAGAAAGAAAGAAAGAAAGAAAGAAAGAAAGAAAGAAAGAAAGAAAGAAAGAAAGAAAGAAAGAAAGAAAGAAAGACGAGACAGAGAGCAGCGTGCGGGAAAATGAAAAGGAACAGAACTGTTCCTTTATTTTTCTTCCCCCCACACTCTTCACTGCAACATTTCAATCCGTTGCGAACAACTGACAAAGGAGAAATGTATGCAAACTTACCGCCGCGCCGCCGGGGAAACTGCACGCGCTACACGAGTGTTGACTTTGCGCTTGGCCGTGCACGGTGATTTCGGATTCGCGCATTGAAAGCTGCGCAATCGACGCGTACCTTGGCTCGCACCTTTGTGCTCCTGTTTGCTCCGTCATGCACGGGAGCGGAGCGGCTTCGTTAAATTGTGTTCCTATTGTGTTCCTACCGGTGCTGACGCTGGTGCCACGCTGTGTAGGAGTATTTGCACTTCTCTTCTCCAGGTGTAAATAAACGCTTGCGTTTATTTCTTTCTCGCGTTGGGACGGAAATTTATCGATGGAGCGCTCGATAGGGGCGATCTTTATGTTTGTCCTGGCATTGACATCAGACACGTACCTACCTGTACCCAGTCTGTAAATAACAACAATTCTTCAACGTCGCGGTAGTCAAATAAACGAAGGTTTCGGCACAATATGGAGCCTGCTTTGGCGTTTAAACTTTTCTAGCGCATTCCGTTCAGACAACGTGAAGATTTTTATATGCGAGGACAGAAGCGGCTTTTGCGAGTAGATATATAAAATACTTTTCAGTTGTCGCTATATGTATAATATGAAAGAAGTTTGATCGCCGAGGCTTTCTCCGTAATATTATGGCCGCGACTGTATAGCTGTAGTAGATCGAGCGAGCGTGTTTTTGGGTCCTTCAACAAGTCACTGCAAGGCAAGAATAAACGTATATCCCACGTGAGAGTTTTAAATTCTCACGCTTTTCTGTTCTTCACCGTCTACTCATGGATATAAACTTACGATACGATAGATGCTTGTTAATTTGTTTGTTTATTTATTTATTTCATCATTTTTAGGGCACCCCCACTTGTCCCTTGAGAACCGGCTCGAATCGAAGCAGAACACTCTGCAAAGGTTTCCAGGAAACTGCAGCGAGCGCTCGAAAATAAAATATATACAAGAAATGCATTGGTCGGGCAGTAAGGAAGGGGAGCTGTTTGCAAATGCAAATACGGTTTGCGTCTTGGGAGTGGCTTTATTTACCATGCATAGCGCAGATTGCCTCGCCCTGTATAGAAAGGACTGGCTCCCCAAGAACGCTCGCAAAATAATTCCCTTGCACTACAGCGTCTTCACAGAGAATATGAGATTAGCGATAGCATCTTCACAGAGAATATGAGATTAGCGAAAATGGAATTTCATGGTCTCAGCGTGCCTTTGAAAAATGCTGTTAAACTTCGTTTCAAGTTAGCGATCTGTGAACCATTAACGGCTATAACAGAATGAACGCGATCTCTCTTTGAAGAAAATTGCATTTAGTGAACCATCGAAAGGAAGTAATACCCTACTAACCTACATGCTTGTCGATGCACGAAAGTGTTATTATTTTCTTTTTTTTTTGCTATATTATGTAAGCTTTACACAGGCACACCACGAACGTGTGTTTTGGAGTGCCGTAAGTGAGTTTAGCATTAGCGACGGCACTTTGCTTCCTGTGTTCCGAGGACTCTCGGAATTTCTTCTATTCTGCGCTTCCGCTCGGTATAGATTCCGGCCGTTTCAACGCGGCAGTATAACGACGCGACTTTATAGAAACGCGGCGTGCTCCTGACAGCTTCCAGTTAAGCTACCGGCAACACAGAACCCGGTAGAAACGGAGCGGGCGTTTTTGACGTTACCCGCGCGATTAGGCCATCAAGATTGCTCGGAAAGAAGTCCGCCTGAGTGGCTGTACTGAATGGGTATTGTTGACGGAACAATAGCGCTAGACGGAGAATGTCGACCGCAGCTGGAGCATCTTGGTTTTGTTTTGTTTTCTCTGAAGCCATGAAGCCTGAATGGCCGCAAGCAGCGGCATTTTAACGAAGTGCTTCGTGTGCGAAGGTCATTCGGGGAAGTAGACGTCATTACCGGGATAGATAGGATAGGATAGGACAGGACAGGACAGGACAGGACAGGACAGGATAGGACAGGACAGGATAGGATAGGATAGGATAGGATAGGGCAGGGTAGGGTAGGGTAGGGTAGGGTAGGGTAGGGTAGGGTAGGGTAGGGTAGGGTAGGGTAGGATAGGATAGGATAGGATAGGATAGGATAGGATAGGATAGGATAGGCTTTATTTAGCTCTAGCGCAAATGTTTTTATGCAGTTCGGATGACTCCATCTCAGCAACGGTCGGTTGCCCCATTCCAGGGCTCCGCCGTATGCTGCCGTCAGCTGAGCTCGTCGTATCAGATCGATCTGGTCAACGCGGCAGTCGCTGAAGAGCAGAACCTCCCATTGCTCCGCACTTGGGTTTGGTATAAATGGGATGACCTCGACTTTTTGACATGCCCATGCTATGTGATGAAGTGTAGGTTTTTCATGGCACCACGGACAATTGTGTGCGTAAAGTGTAGGGTGAATTTTACTTAGTGTGTTTAGATTTGGATATGACCCCGTTCGTAGTTGTCTCCATGCGACAGCCTCTTCTTTGTTTAAGGATTTTACCGGGAGTAAAAGCGCGGAGATTATCTTGCATCGAATGAGTATAATTGTTGTTTTGGCTTTGTAAAAGGGACAGTAAAAGAGACTGCTAAGTCCAGATAGATTGAGGGATTAGTTTTCTACGGTTGAAAATGTGTTATTTTCCCGAGAAATTAACTAAGATAAATGAAGAAATTACGTAAAAGAGAAATGCATGTAGCGGCGAATCTCGAAAATTTCGGTATATAGCTGTTCCTGGCCAACAGAATTCTAGGATGGCCAGGACTGGCTTACCGTTATCACGCGCAGCACTAAACTAAGCAGACTTGTGTCGTGATCTCTCTTGTGCTGTCTTAGTTGCGCCGCTGTTTTCTTGCATCATGCACCAACTCACCCAACAATCCGTTATTTTGAAGTACTAAACTATAGAAGTACTATCGAAACAGGGAAGCACGGCAGGCGCTGTCGAAATACGAAAAAGGGAAAACTTGATTCATGTGCCGCCCAGCCGGCCTGCGTGAATTTGTCGTGTGCAGCAATTATGTACTCGAGGTCATTCGTGGTGTTTTCGAATTATTAGCGATTTTCACGACCCACAGGGGGCGCCTCAAATGACTCAATATGCCGCCGCTAGGGAGTACTGCTTCGGGGGTCAGCCTAAGTGGAATCGCGATTTTTTTAGAATTTCATGATAAACTTGTGTTTAGTTGCGCAACTGTCTTAGTTGCGCCGCTGTTTTCTTGCATCATGCACCAACTCACCCAACAATCCGTTATTTTGAAGTACTAAACTATAGAAGTACTATCGAAACAGGGAAGCACGGCAGGCGCTGTCGAAATACGAAAAAGGGAAAACTTGATTCATGTGCCGCCCAGCCGGCCTGCGTGAATTTGTCGTGTGCAGCAATTATGTACTCGAGGTCATTCGTGGTGTTTTCGAATTATTAGCGATTTTCACGACCCACAGGGGGCGCCTCAAATGACTCAATATGCCGCCGCTAGGGAGTACTGCTTCGGGGGTCAGCCTAAGTGGAATCGCGATTTTTTTAGAATTTCATGATAAACTTGTGTTTGATTGTCATTGAAGGTAATCTGGTTTTTGCCAAACAGCTTTTTGTTTCTCGAGGGTGTAATATAATCTTTGCAATATTTCTTTGCAATCGATTGTATATCAAAGGCCATATTCGGACCGCTAGCTGCAGTAGCTGTGACGGCGCCGACCTTTGTATGCATCTCATTTGTTTTCTGATTTTTTATTTCGATCCTCTATCTAAGTTGCTGTCTAGAAACTAGGTTGCTCACAACCCGATGGGGAGGTTGTGATGACGTCATAAGCTCCCATGACCTCTCTCGCCCAATTAGCGAATTTGTGACACCGGACATCGACAAGGTTTTGGTGTGGCGACAACTATAATGCTACCGCAATAAAATTATCAGAAATAATTTCATTACTGCTATCTATTTGAATAGTTACGGATACAGAAGTATAGGTAAGTGTCTTGCTCCAACCAAAACAAGCGAAGCTTCAAAGCGCTGTGTGTTTGTCGTCTTTCTCATGGTCTGCGCCTGTTTGCGCCAAAACTTTTCAACAAGAAAAGGAGCTTGTTGAAAGCAGCTGAAGCGCGGAACTGCCCCTCTCGTCGCCATGCTGAACTCGCTAATGAAAGCGTTATACTATAACAATGGCATGTAAACGTGCACTGCGCATGAAAGCCGCTTTCGAGAGGGAGATCTCTTCCAGATCACTGGTTTGAACGGCTCTGCATGTGCAATAAGGAATTAAAGCCGTGTCTCGCAGTTCCGGAACACAATGAAAGAAAACCATTGTCGATGAACGCTGTCTTTTTTTTTTTTTTCGAGCTCTTGGCTGAGTTCCCTCACTGCTGAAGCTGTTGCAGTTCCGCTTGAAACAAAGCCCATTGTTTGAAGGCAGGCTCAGTGCATAAGCGCGTTTCGAATACTTTCTGAATGGTTAATAACAAGCTGTTGTGTTGACTACAGAAACATTTTAGCTTTAACTAACGACTTTTATGAAAAGGCCGTCTTTGTGTACAGTTAATCAGGGCAGCCTCTTACCTCGACAAAGAAATCTCTATTTAATTATTTCGCCATTTTGACCATGCTGACAAGACTACACGAGAAAGACGTTAAACTTTCGTTGGCCTTCCTATGTAGCGTATTTCCGCGAAAGAGGATTCTTTCAAGCCTTTCGCATAACAGTGTAATTTTGAAGGATGTATATAGTTACGTTATGCAGCACATTCATAATCGTAATTTGTCGCTATGAAAGTATGCGATGAGCAGTAAGTAAACTCGCAGATTAATTATTAATTTCATAAATAATACAGTGTCAAAATACTTTGGATGATCTTAGCGGCAATGTAAGAGTTGCATTTAAAACATAATCTGCTCTTTCGCGAACCTCGGACGCAAGTTATAAGCGTCGTAACGCTTAAAAAGGCTACACTACTACCAGATAGATATTTAAAAAATTCCTACTGGCAAGTAAAGACAGCGTTTACTATTTTTTTTTGTCCCTCGGTTAGTATTCGGCTGGTTACAAATTAATAACGCTCGTAGAAGGCTAAGGAGAGCTTTAGTTTAGCGCTATATCCTTGATGCGCTACTATATGATCTGCTTGCACACTGACTGAAGTGTGTCAGCAAAGAGGCAGGTGCCTTCTTGGAGACCTCGTCGTATGTGCAGACGAACCTAGCGGAAGCGGATTGTTTTATGCTGAAATCTTTCTAGAGAGTTTTAGCATAGAGCAGCCCGCTACAGTGACCCGCTTATCTGAGAGTTTAACTGCGCCTGCGCATGGGCCATGGGTGCATGGGCCTTGCCCTTCGGAGCCCTCTGCGCATGAGCAGTTGTTGCGTCACTCGGAATCGCACAATCACAAATGGTGCCTCGCGGGACTGGACCGTGGTAGAGGAATTTGAATCGCGCTATGCTAAAACTCATTAATAGACAGTTTAAGCTGTGCGTCCGCAAAAGATGTGCGTACGCTACGGGCGCACCTTACGCGCACTGCCACCCGTCCTAGCAACGACAGTTTTATTTGCGAGTGTCTAGCGTAGCGCCCGGGAAGCGTAACATACTGTGGCGCCATCTAGCGACAGCAAGTCAAAGCTCCTGAACTGTGTGTTGAAGAAACTTTTCCTTTTTTATTAATGGCAGTGGCGGTTGCATTCGAAGGCTTTGTTTTTTTTTTAAATGTAAATCAATTGAATCAAATGAAAACATCAGTTCTTGTGCAAAGTTGGAGAAGCACTTTACCGGGGGATCGTTGCTATGGCAACAGTGTACGTCGTAGATAGTTAGGCTTAACATCAAGAAATTTTTGAATTCACCTCAAAAACAATGACTCTTTGTCACCTACATCATTACGAAGGGGCTTGCGCTTGCGTTCTGCGCATGCGCACTGCGGTCCCCGCAAGCTCCTTGCGTACGTTAAGCCCTTGTGGACGCACAGCTGAAACTCATTAACAGCTGCAACCATTAATATTGTTCTTCAAGCCGGTCTCTTGAGGGTGATGACTCACCTGAACCCGCTCCTTCCACCAGAGGTCGGCCCAGGGCGTCTCGTTGCTACTTCCCGCGCTGCTGCTGCCGCTGCTGCTGCTGACGTTGGCATCTGACGTCATCGCGCCGTCGGCCGACGCCATCGGGTCGGCCGGATGGACTACTCACGCAGCCACGGCTACAGGGGCGCCTGCGAAGCATAGAACGAATCCGTGAATGCCCTGCAGGCGACGCTCTGCGGTCAGCTCTCGTTTGAACGAACGAAACAGAGCAAAATGAATCAACGAAACGTGGCAGTAGAAGCCGCGGATTAAGAGGGAAAAGAATAACCCCGTTAGGACTGGTAAAACAGTATGAACTGACAAAGGATGTTAAAAAAAGGCAATACGTTTCCGAAGGACACATTCGACGAAGAGGCCTTACTGAGCATCCGCCATTTTTTTTCGGACTTTGTGGCGCCTCCTATGAATTAACTTGCTCGCGAATACTCCCGGACAGCTTTCTGTGACGGGACAGCGGGAGCTACAAGAATGAGCCTTCAGTATACCCTGCCAGGGTTTCGTGATTGGCTTGAGAGCGTGTTAAAACTGCACAGGTTCCGGAAAATGTCGCCTCGCATTCGTATATAGCTGCTACTTCGCAGGTACGGAAAGTTGACCATGAGCATAGGCGTCTGATTTCCTGATGCTTCTAAATGAACGAATGAATGAATGAATGAATGAATGAATGAATGAATGAATGAATGAATGAATGAATGAATGAATGAATGATCTAAACAAAACCTCCCAGGGAAGAACCCCTTGTCCGGAGCCACGATAGTGGCAGCCAGCCATTATTGGTTTGCGAGGGCAAAGTTGATAAGCCACCCTTTCGAAGCGGCGTGGTTTGGGTGAGGGATAGCGAGGAAGAAAATGGATGATGGCGTTTCCCGACAGTGGGGGGGGGGGGGGGGGGGGGGGATGTATAGCCCCCCAAAACAGGCTGGGCAAATGGTTATCTGTGTAAATAATTCGTGATTATTTTTTTCGTGCTTGTTTCTTGCGCAGAAATTGACGTATTTCGGCTCGGCTCGTACATGCTGAAAGTGGCGATTACAGCTGGAACAACAACGACAACAAGAAGGATATTGCCGGTTCTTCGCGCGGTAGTGAAGCCCTTGTACTGACTACTGATAAAAGAACCGCTCTTTCAGGAAGGGTGCAAACGATCATTGTAAACTCTGGAAGAGCATTGTTCCAGCTAATTTAAATCAGGAATGATTTAAATAAGGAATGAAATACGCTGAAACTGAAATACGCTACACTATTTAAGCAAGTATTGTTCATGTTTCGCAGCCATTCTGTGATGTATTAAATGCTCTCCATGGCGTGAGTATTGGTATCGTCTTGTCAGACATTTATCCTTTTTAGGCAAAACTGTCTTGAATACAAAAATAAAAGGGAGGGGGGGGGGCGAAGAAACACTACAAAACCAACTCGCCAGGCTACGAAAAAAAAAACGGCGAAGAGAAATGCATTGGCTTAAATTCAACCATCCAGGACTCTTTAGCCTGTATTGATAACCCCTTTTTTTGCTTGATTTCTACGTTTATCCTTTCCTGACCGACGTAACCTAACTGCAGCCTAACTGCCTCCTAAAGGCCAACCAGCACGAAGAGCTTTAACCCTGCTCTAATACGACATGCATTACACTTTGAAGGCGAGCTAGTTTAAAGACGAAGGTCAAATAAGTGTACGAACATGAAACCAGCGACAGCGCTAGAGCATCCCTGTTCGCTCTAGCGGACTTGTATCTCCTATAAGGGGAAGCATTTATTCATCTTTCTTTTCAACGCGCTCAACCTTACTGCCTGCTCTCCTCTTACACTCCCCTCTTCTCTCTATTCCTCGTCTTCCTCTATGAACAAGAGTATGGCTCCCACGAGGCACGGCTTAGGTATGTCCCATATATCCCGTTCACCAAGCGTTATACGACAGCCTTCGGAAAAGCTGCCGGCTGCTCATACGTTATACCCCCACTATATACACCGCCCGATGTATACGGTGCGGACGGACGGCTGGCCGATAGTGAGAGAAAGCAGCCGGAAGAAAAATGCTCCGTCGAGCGGCGACCAAGTGCCCGCAGGCATAACGGATACGGGAAGGCAGAGAGATGAAGGGGGGTGGGGGGGGGGGGGGGGAGGAGGGGGAGATTCGCACTGTCTGCCTCTGGCGTAAACCCGCTTAAGCCGCGCCTAGGTTCCGCTCGAGTCATCGCTCAAAGGGAGTAGTGCCTCATGCACCCGGGTGCGCTCGAAGCAAGCTCCACTAACGTTCCCCTATATACACGATCGGCGAACATCGCCGAGTGAAATTTCCGCGGATGCATTGAACTCGGTTTGTTAAGTGTTAATCGCAATGCACTTATGGAGTCGGTGTGTTCCCATGAACCTAGAGACAACACTTTGCAGCCATATATGTCCGACAGTTCTTTCTATATGACTTTTCTCCGTGCTGTGAACTACGTGTCTCTGTGCTTTGAGGAACTTGCAAAGACGTATAATCAGTTAAAAACGCGGGCAGCAGTATATATTTAAATTAAAATTGCGAGTAACTTCATGCCAAAGCACGAGGAACTATGAAGTTATCTGGTCTCTGATGGCAGGAAGTCTGATTTAGACAAAATAGGGCACAATGAAATAGGCGTGCGCCAACTTCGGAACAGACAACACAGAAGAAAGAAAGAAAGAAAGAAAGGAAGGAAGGAAGGAAGGAAGGAAGGAAAGAAAGAAAGAAAGAGAGAAAGAAATAAAGAAAGGAAGAAAGGAAGGAAGAAAGAAAGAAAGAAATAAAAAGAGAAAGAAAGAAAGAAAGAAAGAAAGAAAGAAAGAAGGAAGGAAAGAAAGAAAGAAAGAAAGAAAGAAAGAAAGGAAGAAAGAAAGAAAGAAAGAAAAAGAGAGAGAAAGAAAGAAAGAAAGGAAGAAGGAAGGAAGAAAGAAAGAAAGAAAGAAAGAAAGAAAGAAAGAAAGAAAGAAAGAAAGAAAGAAAGAAAGAAAGAAAGGCAACACAAAGAGCCACGAAGCCCAGACTTTCAATGAGTTTATTAACTTCAGTAATAGGCGATATTTATATATCCAGTCTTATTTGTTTGACGAGTCGACTGCCGTTTTTAATGCTGACCGAGCACGTCGTTTTGGTGAGAGGAAATAATTTGTCCTCTAAAACCAAAACAGCGCCGCTGCATCCTAGTTTATATAGTTGCGCTTGCGCGCAAAAAGAAAATGTGCCCGGCTCGAATGATAGTTTTTTCGTTAAAAAACAAAGCAAGTCTCAAGAGTTCATAATGTTAAATATACTGACTCCACAGCGAAACAGGCGGCCGCACACTCATGCATACACTCTCCGCATTCCTGCTAACCATGGCGGCAGCCATTAAGGCGACGCCTCTTAATAACCAGCCGTTACTTCGAGGCGAGTCTCGCAACAAAGGTGCTTCAAGATCACGTGATTATAACCCATATCACCATGACCGCTATTAACAACATTTCTCCAACGTTTCGTCTAAGACCAGTGTGCGCAGAAGCACGAAAAAGTACAACAAAAGAGTAAAACAAAGGTGAACCACACGGTGCAAATTATCACTACACTATGTTCACACTCCGACGTCCTGTGTACGCAACGCTCAGTAATGCAGGGAATGCGCACACGGAATAAATTACGAAAACAAAAAAAAACAAATTAGGGAAGACTTTACACTTTCTCACACAATAGGCTGCCGACGCACACCGTATCACGATGAGGGCGTTTCGATGGAAGACGCGTGAAATAAAAAAATAAACAAATAAAAGAATTCCCTAATAGGGAACTTAGAAGGCAGGAAAAAGGAGGATGGGGAAAAGTAATAAGCTGTGAAATGGAGGCCTCTTCGTCTTTCGTGCGTCGGTGACCCCTTAGCGTTCGCCTTTTTTTTTCCCTTTTCCCTTTTTTCGATCCTTGCGGCGCCACCGAAATCACAGCCGGGAAATTGAGGAACGAGAGCTCTCGAAGGCAAAGCGCTGACGCAGAAGGCAGCGATGGTGTGTCACTAGCAAACGCTCGACGCGGAATTGATAGACGTGCTGAGAAGCCCGCGCAGTTCCCTACATAATGTGGAAACACGCACGTACAGTCTTTGTCAAAAGTAACCAGGCTGCATGGTTTGCTTCTAGCTCGTGCATTGGAGCCCTTACACCTTCTCTGAAGCTGAAATGGTCGTTAAAGGTAAGCACTGGGGGTCTTCGTACCTTCCAGCACCTTTTGATCTTTAGGAAAGCCACAAGGGCTCCACTATACAAGCTAGAAGCAAACCATGCAGCCTGGTTACTTTTGACAAAGACGGTACGTCTATGCAGTAAGAGGAAAAAGGCGTGAAAGGAACAAAAAAGGCTCAAAAAGCAAACAAATAGGAATGCAAGACACGTTATTTCATCTCCCCTCGGGGCAGGTTGGAGGAGACAGGTAGGGATGCGAGTTGGGGATAAGAAGAGAAAATAGGAGCGATCATTCCTCATCGTGACTCTACCAGAACTGCGCCAAAACTGCGCCAGAATTGCGTCGCCTTGCACCAGAACGTAAAAACGTAGGAAAGGGTGATTAAGGGGGCTTTCGAGATCAAAACAGGCGAAATCTGGACAGAAACAGTTTCCGGAAGAACGATCTGAGTTTGACGAAAGACAAGTGTATACGACACATAGTTGGCGCTCATCGTACGAGAACCTGAAAAAAAAAAAGAAAGAAGAAAACTGCGAAAGCATAAGAACTCGGTCTTTGTTTATTTTTATCTTGTTTTTGGAAGCGACGGCAGTTTCAAACACCCGCGGCATGTTGGGATCTGGCGAAATGGTTTTCGGTCCCAGCACGTATAGCGTTCATCTGTACAGGGTGTTTCACCTGAGGCTTTCCACAATTAAAAAAAAAAACGGCTTTTTGAGTTAGGAGAGCACTTTTTCGCCATAGCACTGTTAGCGCTTTAATGAATCCGAATACAGCTAAGACGTGCTAACTAGCAGGCTGGTGAACTAATATTGAATAGTTAACCTGTTAACTACTACTTTTAGGCTCCTTAATTATTGAGAGGCGTGTAGTACACCGCGAGTAACATCCACATCAATTTTCAGCTTTTCGAAAACGCCGTTACCCTCGGTGCTATGCCTCATCAAATTTTGGCTATTTCGACGAATTGCATGCACTGGAGTGGTTGGCTTGCCTGCAAGCTTCTCATAAGCACACGTATTTTGGCCCGATGTAGTCAGAATTTGTTGGGCCAAAGCGCCGAGGATAACCGCGTCTTGGAAATTCTAAAAACTGATACCGATATTACTTACCGTGGGCTACACGCCTCTCAGTAATTAAGGAGCCTAAAATTAGCAGTTAAAAAGTTAACTCTTTTCAATATTAGCTAACCAGCCTGCTATAATTAGCACGTCTTAGCCGTATTCGGATGTACTACACCGCTGACAACGTTATGCCGAAAAAAAAGAAAGCCATCTTCTAACTCAAAAAGCCTATTTTTAAATATTGTGTAAGTCTTAGAAGAAACGCCCTGTGCATCGCTTGTTCTTCCCCCTTAGTTCTCCTCACCGGTGTTACATTTTCCGCAGACTCTCCGGCTCCGTCTTCTCATTCTTCCTTGTCCGT
>NW_028317705.1:15000-17025 GCF_055824585.1 Amblyomma mixtum
ATATATAACTGAATCTACGAGAAAGGACTGTGCAGAGGGAAAGGCGCACGCCTCTAATTCACCCACAGGTTTTTATGTGCAGTCGCCCTACCTCGGCTCCTGACTTTTGCCCTTTCTGTAGGCTTTCATTACGAGAGAGAATGTCATCCCCTGAGTGGATGTGAATCGAAGACTTCTAATTTTGTGTGCGTACATGTGCAGACCTATTCAGTTCCGTGGTGCGCGGAGCCGGATTTGTCGATATGAAGCCTCATTTTTCATCTTGCTCTTGTATAGTTTTTTTTTATGGATGCTGTCACACTAATTTCGAAATCGAATACTTATATAACAGTGTCCGACTAAAGGTACGGAAATGAGGAAGAATTGGAAGGAAAGGGGTTGTTTACAGCAAAGTATGAGGGGTACGGCAGAGCTAAGAGAAAAAAAAATAACGAGTAAACAAACTATTTTATCGCTGGTCAGATGCGGCTGACAAATTAGATTGAGAGACCGCGTTGCAATAACAACGGGGGGTCTCCTTCTCCACCACATAACATACCGTAACGTAACAAAACGAAAAATTAGGTCATTTAATTATAGGGAGCAAAATCGAGCAATCTGCTTTCGTCGCATGATTTGAAACCGTGCTGATTAATATTAAAGGCCTTACAATGCCCGTCTGAAGCACTAGTCGGTCGCAGACGAAGAAACCGATTGTACCCACGCTTGCCGATTCTTCCTAGAGAAACTTCTCGGAAATCTGCGACGCCCTCCTGCGGGAGACTTAGAAAGACGCCTCCTTTCGCGGGCAGCGGATATCGATAATCGTTCGCCCAAATGAATAGCGGGCGGGCTTCATCGATTGCCCGAAATGCGATTTCGAACAATGTCGGCGCACTGCCGCTGACCTTCCTGCTTGTGTGTCTGTGTTTGCGTCTGTGCATAGGAGCATGTATGTGTGAGTGAGAGAGCGAGAGAGAGCTTCTTTCTCCCTCTCTGAATGTACGTGCGGGCATGCTCGGCAAGTCTGGCCTGGTTGTCCCTAATTCTTCGCGCATGAAGAATAGCCAGAACTTAGTGGGCTGGCCTTGACAACTCGCCGGATCGACCTCTTTTTTTCCTTCCTGACCTTCGACGCCTCGGTCGTTGTGCTGTTGCTGTTGTATATATGCTCAACAGCAAGCTAATTCAGATGTTCTATCTCATGAATCCGTTTTTTTTTTCGGGGGGGGGGGGGGGGGGGGGGATGGGGTATGCCTATTTCAAAGACTACGCGTTTGATTTTTTTTTTTTCAGCGCTATACTTATAAACGCATACTTTTACAATCAGATGTGTAGCTGTGCTGGCAGTAACCACTTATTTTACAGCGAATATAACGAAGAGATTTAGCAGAATTCATTGTAGAGGGCGCATGTTTCCTAGAAACCAAGTTTTACGCTTTGTACATGATCACTACGCCTCCTATTGACGGACAAATAAACTGTTTTTCTTAAAGCTGTACACATTCACCAGTTCGTGGGTGACACCAGACCCGCGTGTTGTTCTGCTTGCTACAAGCAGGAAATTTCCGCGCGTTCTTTACTCGGGCCGCCGGTAGGGCTTGTGCGACACAGGTCGCTCGTCCCGAGCAATGCTAGGAGTCCTGCCGCAAGCTTCATTTCAAATTCACGCCAAATTTGATGTTGCGGGTTCGAGTACACTCCAGCCGCTGCGCGGCAGCCACGATGAATTGTGAGGGAGGGCTAATATTTTGGCGTATTAGTGGGAAAATAAGGCTCTCCGTGATCTAAATAAATCGTGGCTGTCACGTGACTACTTGCGTCATTCGTGGCCGTGTGCCCACCAAGGTAGATCGGCGATAAGTGGGCGGTGGGTTAAAAATAGCCACTACGACTTCCACGCGCAGCGCTTGCGGCTCCATGAAGAAGAAATTAAAGACGGGAGGAGAGCGAAGAAGCGAGAGACACCTCGGAAGTTAATAAAAAAATTTGAAAAAAGTCATTAAATGCCAACCGCTACGCACGCGCGCTCAACGAACTAAAATG
>NW_028317706.1:1607752-1609938 GCF_055824585.1 Amblyomma mixtum
CCAGCTGAGTCACACCACAGGCCGCGTCACCTGCAGCACGGAAATGGTCTGAACTCGGATAAGTGATTACTTGAGTCATTTCTCGTGCATGCATTTGTGACAGAGTCGTCAGAACAAAAGTTAATGAGATGCTCTCGCCGACAGCTGTTCATGTGGCCAGTGCCGGCCGACCCAGCCTGATGAAAGAATCTACTGCCGGAACGTTGCCGCGGTGCACAAAGTCCTTACAGGGGAATGCACAGCCAACAGTCCTCTCTGCGAAGCTTTATCTCGACGGCGAGCTTTTAGAAGTGAGTTCCCGCCAGCTACAGTTCTACAATCCAACATACCGCTTCTTCGTGACGGCCGCGCTTCGTTCAGCTGGCCGCGGCGATAGACGGTTGCACTCGAATAACGTTGGCACAGAATATGCCTTCAAGCGCCAGTTGAACGAAGCCTTAGCGAGTCCAAAGCTCTCTTTGAAGTACACGCTGTCTTCATAGCAATCTGGCGCGAAATGTTCCGAGTACAAGCGGGAATTCTTCCTCTGAGACCAGTTGACACGGCGGACAGCTCTCACCAACTTGTCGCGAAGGTTCTTATCGCTAGGAAACCTACGCTAGGTCACGCCCGTTGTCACAGATCAAGAATTTCTGCACCCCACAGCACAACAGAAGTTGCCGTGACCCATCGCTCTGGCGTACACATCACATCAGGCACGTTGAGATGGCGCGAAATTGCACAAGTGGTCGAAATAATTACAGAGAGCTCCACTACCGACCTCTTTCTTCCTTTCTTCTTTCACTCCTCCCCTACGTTGGGGTTCGGGTGTCCATTACTGCGTCATTTATTTTCCTCGAAACCAATTTTCAGTTTCCCCCTGCACTGCCAGCGCCAGCGCGCGCCCAACCAGCTTGACACGCCGCCCCGCCAGTGACGTCACAGAACAGGGTGGCCTGTAGAAGTTGCTAGATAAGTGGGTGCCGCTCGCGTCAGCTCGCGTCGAGGAGCGCACGAAGTCCGAATTACTAGTCATCAGGGACAGACGAGCTCGCCTGCCCGTACCCGACCCGCAAGAACCTATTGTGCTTCAAGTCGACACCCATCCCATACCTCCGGTCCGCACCATCCGCGTTCTGGGTATGTTAATACAGAACAACACGCAAAACTCGGAGGCCATTCAGCGCCTCCGCACCACAGCCAATCAGGTCAACGGCCTTATCCGCCGCATCAGCACCCGCCGGAGAGGTATGAAGGAGGATGACCTCTGTCGGCTCACGCAAGCTTTCCTCATTAGCAGGATAGTCTACTCCTACCCCTACTATCACCTCCGCCGGAAGGACGAGGAAGCTGTGAACAGCATTATACGTTCAGCGTACAAAGCGGCACTGGGGCTACCTCAGTACGCCAGCACACAGCACCTCCTCCAACTCGGCATCTACAACACGCTCACAGAACTCATAGAGGCACACAAGAGCGCCCAAATCCACCGCCTCTCACGCACTAAACACGGGCGGCTCATACTTGACCGTCTCAACATCAACCCCATAGGCGACGTCCACCCCACGACGCCCATTCCGACAGGCGTCTATAGCCGCCTAGTTATAAAACCAATCCCCAAAAACATGCTACCTGGCCGCCATGATACGCGCCGTCAGCTGAAAGCCCGAGCACTAGACGCCACATACCTTGCCGACGAACACGCAATATACGTAGATGCTGCACGGCAAAGTGCAAACACATACGTGGCTTGTGCAACCACGCCACAATCTACTATCGTCACCGCCGCCACAGTAGTAGCTCACTCTCCGACAGCGGCAGAAGAAACCGCCATCGCGCTGGCCATCGCTGACCCACGTACGCGCACAGTCCTCAGCGACTCCAAAAGAGCGATACAAAATTACTCGGCAGGTTTTATCTGCCACCCCGCTGCACGCATCCTTCGCGGCTGCACTCCCGACCATAAGATCAATCTGGTCTGGGTACCCGCCCACGCGGGAAACTCTGGAAACGAAGGGGTCGACCGACTAGCCCGAGGACTAACCAACCGGGCGGCCGGCCCCACGGACCCAGACGCTCTTGCCGAGGCTCCCCAGACCTTTGCCGAAATTACCAACCTCTACAGAGAGATGAGACGCCAGTTCCCGCCTCCACACCCCGACTTGAATCGAGCGCAAGCCACCTTGCTCCGCAGGTTGCAGACACAC
>NW_028317708.1:0-15621 GCF_055824585.1 Amblyomma mixtum
ACTGCGTGAAATGCATGTATTCGTGCTTAACTCGACGTGGCACGTCGTTTTAGAGCAAAACAAGCTTGATTCGAACACTTCGTTTTACCAGTGTGCGTGAGTGTGAACTCAAAAACGTAATATCTCCAGAACTGCGTGAAACGCACGTATTCGTGCTTAACTCGACGTGGCACGTCGTTTTACAGCAAAACAAGCTAGATTCGAACACTTCGTTTTACCAGTGTTCGTGAGTGTGACTCGAAAACGTAATATCTCCAGAACTGCGTGAAATGCACGTATTCGTGCTTAACTCGACGTGGCACGTCGTTTTAGAGCAAAACAAACTAGATTCGAACACTTCGTTTTACCAGTGTTCGTGAGTGTGAACTCAGAAACGTAATATCTCCAGAACTGCGTGAAATGCACGTATTCGTGCTTAACTCGACGTGGCACGTCGTTTTAGAGCAAAACAAGCTAGATTCGAACACTTCGTTTTACCAGTGTTCGTGAGTGTGAACTCAAAAACGTAATATCTCCAGAACTGCGTGAAATGCATGTATTCGTGCTTAACTCGACGTGGCACGTCGTTTTAGAGCAAAACAAGCTTGATTCGAACACTTCGTTTTACCAGTGTGCGTGAGTGTGAACTCAAAAACGTAATATCTCCTGAACTGCGTGAAACGCACGTATTCGTGTCTTAACTCGACGTGGCACGTCGTTTTACAGCAAAACAAGCTAGATTCGAACACTTCGTTTTACCAGTGTTCGTGAGTGTGACTCGAAAACGTAATATCTCCAGAACTGCGTGAAATGCACGTAGTCGTGCGTAACTCGACGTGGCACGTCGTTTTAGAGCAAAACAAGCTTGATTCGAACACTTCGTTTTACCAGTGTGCGTGAGTGTGAACTCAAAAACGTAATATCTCCTGAACTGCGTGAAACGCACGTATTCGTGCTTAACTCGACGTGGCACGTCGTTTTACAGCAAAACAAGCTTGATTCGAACACTTCGTTTTACCAGTGTGCGTGAGTGTGAACTCAAAAACGTAATATCTCCAGAACTGCGTGAAACGCACGTATTCGTGCTTAACTCGACGTGGCACGTCGTTTTAGAGCAAAACAAGCTTGATTCGAACACTTCGTTTTACCAGTGTGCGTGAGTGTGAACTCAAAAACGTAATATCTCCAGAACTGCGTGAAACGCACGTATTCGTGCTTAACTCGACGTGGCACGTCGTTTTACAGCAAAACAAGCTAGATTCGAACACTTCGTTTTACCAGTGTTCGTGTGAACTCAAAAACGTAATATCTCCAGAACTGCGTGAAACGCACGTATTCGTGCTTAACTCGACGTGGCACGTCGTTTTACAGCAAAACAAGCTAGATTCGAACACTTCGTTTTACCAGTGTTCGTGAGTGTGACTCGAAAACGTAATATCTCCAGAACTGCGTGAAATGCACGTAGTCGTGCGTAACTCGACGTGGCACGTCGGTTTAGAGCAAAACAAACTAGATTCGAACACTTCGTTTTACCAGTGTTCGTGAGTGTGAACTCAAAAACGTAATATCTCCAGAACTGCGTGAAATGCATGTATTCGTGCTTAACTCGACGTGGCACGTCGTTTTAGAGCAAAACAAGCTAGATTCGAACACTTCGTTTTACCAGTGTTCGTGAGTGTGAACTCAGAAACGTAATATCTCCAGAACTGCGTGAAATGCACGTGTTCGTGCTTAACTCGACGTGGCACGTCGTTTTAGAGCAAAACAAACTAGATTCGAACACTTCGTTTTACCAGTGTTCGTGAGTGTGAATTCAAAAACGAAATATCTCCAGAACTGCGTGAAATGCACGTATTCGTGCTTAACTCGACGTGGCACGTCGTTTTAGAGCAAAACAAACTAGATTCGAACACTTCGTTTTACCAGTGTTCGTGAGTGTGAACTCAGAAACGTAATATCTCCAGAACTGCGTGACACGCACGTATTCGTGCTTAACTCGACGTGGCACGTCGTTTTAGAGCAAAACAAGCTAGATTCGAACACTTCGTTTTACCAGTGTTCGTGAGTGTGACTCGAAAACGTAATATCTCCAGAACTGCGTGAAACGCACGTATTCGTGCTTAACTCGACGTGGCACGTCGTTTTAGAGCAAAACAAGCTAGATTCGAACACTTCGTTTTACCAGTGTTCGTGAGTGTGACTCGAAAACGTAATATCTCCAGAACTGCGTGAAATGCACGTATTCGTGCTTAACTCGACGTGGCACGTCGTTTTAGAGCAAAACAAGCTTGATTCGAACACTTCGTTTTACCAGTGTGCGTGAGTGTGAACTCAAAAACGTAATATCTCCAGAACTGCGTGAAACGCACGTATTCGTGCTTAACTCGACGTGGCACGTCGTTTTACAGCAAAACAAGCTAGATTCGAACACTTCGTTTCACCAGTGTTCGTGAGTGTGAACTCAAAAACGTAATATCTCCAGAACTGCGTGAAACGCACGTATTCGTGCTTAACTCGACGTGGCACGTCGTTTTACAGCAAAACAAGCTAGATTCGAACACTTCGTTCGTGAGTGTGACTCGAAAACGTAATATCTCCAGAACTGCGTGAAATGCACGTAGTCGTGCGTAACTCGACGTGGCACGTCGTTTTAGAGCAAAACAAACTAGATTCGAACACTTCGTTTTACCAGTGTTCGTGAGTGTGAACTCAAAAACGTAATATCTCCAGAACTGCGTGAAACGCACGTATTCGTGCTTAACTCGACGTGGCACGTCGTTTTAGAGCAAAACAAGCTAGATTCGAACACTTCGTTTTACCAGTGTTCGTGAGTGTGAACTCAAAAACGTAATATCTCCAGAACTGCGTGAAACGCACGTATTCGTGCTTAACTCGACGTGGCACGTCGTTTTACAGCAAAACAAGCTAGATTCGAACACTTCGTTTTACCAGTGTTCGTGAGTGTGAACTCAAAAACGTAATATCTCCAGAACTGCGTGAAACGCACGTATTCGTGCTTAACTCGACGTGGCACGTCGTTTTAGAGCAAAACAAGCTAGATTCGAACACTTCGTTTTACCAGTGTTCGTGAGTGTGACTCGAAAACGTAATATCTCCAGAACTGCGTGAAATGCACGTATTCGTGCTTAACTCGACGTGGCACGTCGTTTTAGAGCAAAACAAGCTTGATTCGAACACTTCGTTTTACCAGTGTGCGTGAGTGTGAACTCAAAAACGTAATATCTCCAGAACTGCGTGAAATGCACGTAGTCGTGCGTAACTCGACGTGGCACGTCGGTTTAGAGCAAAACAAACTAGATTCGAACACTTCGTTTTACCAGTGTTCGTGAGTGTGAACTCAAAAACGTAATATCTCCAGAACTGCGTGAAATGCATGTATTCGTGCTTAACTCGACGTGGCACGTCGTTTTAGAGCAAAACAAGCTAGATTCGAACACTTCGTTTTACCAGTGTTCGTGAGTGTGAACTCAGAAACGTAATATCTCCAGAACTGCGTGAAAAGCACGTGTTCGTGCTTAACTCGACGTGGCACGTCGTTTTAGAGCGAAACAAACTAGATTCGAACACTTCGTTTTACCAGTGTTCGTGAGTGTGAACTCAAAAACGTAATATCTCCAGAACTGCGTGACACGCACGTATTCGTGCTTAACTCGACGTGGCACGTCGTTTTACAGCAAAACAAGCTAGATTCGAACACTTCGTTTTACCAGTGTTCGTGAGTGTGAACTCAAAAACGTAATATCTCCAGAACTGCGTGAAATGCATGTATTCGTGCTTAACTCGACGTGGCACGTCGTTTTTAGAGCAAAACAAGCTTGATTCGAACACTTCGTTTTACCAGTGTGCGTGAGTGTGAACTCAAAAACGTAATATCTCCAGAACTGCGTGAAACGCACGTATTCGTGCTTAACTCGACGTGGCACGTCGTTTTAGAGCAAAACAAACTAGATTCGAACACTTCGTTTTACCAGTGTTCGTGAGTGTGAATTCAAAAACGTAATATCTCCAGAACTGCGTGAAATGCACGTATTCGTGCTTAACTCGACGTGGCACGTCGTTTTAGAGCAAAACAAACTAGATTCGAACACTTCGTTTTACCAGTGTTCGTGAGTGTGAACTCAGAAACGTAATATCTCCAGAACTGCGTGACACGCACGTATTCGTGCTTAACTCGACGTGGCACGTCGTTTTACAGCAAAACAAGCTAGATTCGAACACTTCGTTTTACCAGTGTTCGTGAGTGTGAACTCAAAAACGTAATATCTCCAGAACTGCGTGAAATGCATGTATTCGTGCTTAACTCGACGTGGCACGTCGTTTTAGAGCAAAACAAGCTTGATTCGAACACTTCGTTTTACCAGTGTGCGTGAGTGTGAACTCAAAAACGTAATATCTCCAGAACTGCGTGAAACGCACGTATTCGTGCTTAACTCGACGTGGCACGTCGTTTTAGAGCAAAACAAACTAGATTCGAACACTTCGTTTTACCAGTGTTCGTGAGTGTGAATTCAAAAACGTAATATCTCCAGAACTGCGTGAAATGCACGTATTCGTGCTTAACTCGACGTGGCACGTCGTTTTAGAGCAAAACAAACTAGATTCGAACACTTCGTTTTACCAGTGTTCGTGAGTGTGAACTCAGAAACGTAATATCTCCAGAACTGCGTGACACGCACGTATTCGTGCTTAACTCGACGTGGCACGTCGTTTTAGAGCAAAACAAGCTAGATTCGAACACTTCGTTTTACCAGTGTTCGTGAGTGTGACTCGAAAACGTAATATCTCCAGAACTGCGTGAAACGCACGTATTCGTGCTTAACTCGACGTGGCACGTCGTTTTAGAGCAAAACAAGCTAGATTCGAACACTTCGTTTTACCAGTGTTCGTGAGTGTGACTCGAAAACGTAATATCTCCAGAACTGCGTGAAATGCACGTATTCGTGCTTAACTCGACGTGGCACGTCGTTTTAGAGCAAAACAAGCTTGATTCGAACACTTCGTTTTACCAGTGTGCGTGAGTGTGAACTCAAAAACGTAATATCTCCAGAACTGCGTGAAACGCACGTATTCGTGCTTAACTCGACGTGGCACGTCGTTTTACAGCAAAACAAGCTAGATTCGAACACTTCGTTTTACCAGTGTTCGTGAGTGTGAACTCAAAAACGTAATATCTCCAGAACTGCGTGAAACGCACGTATTCGTGCTTAACTCGACGTGGCACGTCGTTTTACAGCAAAACAAGCTAGATTCGAACACTTCGTTTTACCAGTGTTCGTGAGTGTGACTCGAAAACGTAATATCTCCAGAACTGCGTGAAATGCACGTAGTCGTGCGTAACTCGACGTGGCACGTCGTTTTAGAGCAAAACAAACTAGATTCGAACACTTCGTTTTACCAGTGTTCGTGAGTGTGAACTCAAAAACGTAATATCTCCAGAACTGCGTGAAACGCACGTATTCGTGCTTAACTCGACGTGGCACGTCGTTTTAGAGCAAAACAAGCTAGATTCGAACACTTCGTTTTACCAGTGTTCGTGAGTGTGACTCGAAAACGTAATATCTCCAGAACTGCGTGAAATGCACGTATTCGTGCTTAACTCGACGTGGCACGTCGTTTTAGAGCAAAACAAGCTTGATTCGAACACTTCGTTTTACCAGTGTGCGTGAGTGTGAACTCAAAAACGTAATATCTCCAGAACTGCGTGAAACGCACGTATTCGTGCTTAACTCGAGGTGGCACGTCGTTTTACAGCAAAACAAGCTAGATTCGAACACTTCGTTTTACCAGTGTTCGTGAGTGTGAACTCAAAAACGTAATATCTCCAGAACTGCGTGAAACGCACGTATTCGTGCTTAACTCGACGTGGCACGTCGTTTTAGAGCAAAACAAGCTAGATTCGAACACTTCGTTTTACCAGTGTTCGTGAGTGTGACTCGAAAACGTAATATCTCCACAACTGCGTGAAATGCACGTATTCGTGCTTAACTCGACGTGGCACGTCGTTTTAGAGCAAAACAAGCTTGATTCGAACACTTCGTTTTACCAGTGTGCGTGAGTGTGAACTCAAAAACGTAATATCTCCAGAACTGCGTGAAACGCACGTATTCGTGCTTAACTCGACGTGGCACGTCGTTTTACAGCAAAACAAGCTAGATTCGAACACTTCGTTTTACCAGTGTTCGTGAGTGTGAACTCAAAAACGTAATATCTCCAGAACTGCGTGAAACGCACGTATTCGTGCTTAACTCGACGTGGCACGTCGTTTTACAGCAAAACAAGCTAGATTCGAACACTTCGTTTTACCAGTGTTCGTGAGTGTGACTCGAAAACGTAATATCTCCAGAACTGCGTGAAATGCACGTAGTCGTGCGTAACTCGACGTGGCACGTCGTTTTAGAGCAAAACAAACTAGATTCGAACACTTCGTTTTACCAGTGTTCGTGAGTGTGAATTCAAAAACGTAATATCTCCAGAACTGCGTGAAATGCACGTATTCGTGCTTAACTCGACGTGGCACGTCGTTTTAGAGCAAAACAAACTAGATTCGAACACTTCGTTTTACCAGTGTTCGTGAGTGTGAACTCAGAAACGTAATATCTCCAGAACTGCGTGAAATGCACGTATTCGTGCTTAACTCGACGTGCCACGTCGTTTTAGAGCAAAACAAGCTAGATTCGAACACTTCGTTTTACCAGTGTTCGTGAGTGTGAACTCAAAAACGTAACATCTCCAGAACTGCGTGAAATGCACGTATTCGTGCTTAACTCGACGTGGCACGTCGTTTTAGAGCAAAACAAGCTAGATTCGAACACTTCGTTTTACCAGTGTTCGTGAGTGTGAATTCAAAAACGTAATATCTCCAGAACTGCGTGAAATGCACGTGTTCGTGCTTAACTCGACGTGGCACGTCGTTTTAGAGCAAAACAAACTAGATTCGAACACTTCGTTTTACCAGTGTTCGTGAGTGTGAACTCAAAAACGTAATATCTCCAGAACTGCGTGAAATGCACGTATTCGTGCTTAACTCGACGTGGCACGTCGTTTTAGAGCAAAACAAGCTTGATTCGAACACTTCGTTTTACCAGTGTTCGTGAGTGTGAACTCAAAAACGTAATATCTCCAGAACTGCGTGAAACGCACGTATTCGTGCTTAACTCGACGTGGCACGTCGTTTTAAAGCAAAACAAGCTAGATTCGAACACTTCGTTTTACCAGTGTTCGTGAGTGTGACTCGAAAACGTAATATCTCCAGAACTGCGTGAAATGCACGTAGTCGTGCGTAACTCGACGTGGCACGTCGTTCTAGAGCAAAACAAACTAGATTCGAACACTTCGTTTTACCAGTGTTCGTGAGTGTGAATTCAAAAACGTAATATCTCCAGAACTGCGTGAAATGCACGTATTCGTGCTTAACTCGACGTGGCACGTCGTTTTAGAGCAAAACAAACTAGATTCGAACACTTCGTTTTACCAGTGTTCGTGAGTGTGAACTCAGAAACGTAATATCTCCAGAACTGCGTGAAATGCACGTATTCGTGCTTAACTCGACGTGCCACGTCGTTTTAGAGCAAAACAAGCTAGATTCGAACACTTCGTTTTACCAGTGTTCGTGAGTGTGAACTCAAAAACGTAATATCTCCAGAACTGCGTGACACGCACGTATTCGTGCTTAACTCGACGTGGCACGTCGTTTTACAGCAAAACAAGCTAGATTCGAACACTTCGTTTTACCAGTGTTCGTGAGTGTGAACTCAAAAACGTAATATCTCCAGAACTGCGTGAAACGCACGTATTCGTGCTTAACTCGACGTGGCACGTCGTTTTAGAGCAAAACAAGCTAGATTCGAACACTTCGTTTTACCAGTGTTCGTGAGTGTGACTCGAAAACGTAATATCTCCAGAACTGCGTGAAATGCACGTATTCGTGCTTAACTCGACGTGGCACGTCGTTTTAGAGCAAAACAAGCTTGATTCGAACACTTCGTTTTACCAGTGTGCGTGAGTGTGAACTCAAAAACGTAATATCTCCAGAACTGCGTGAAACGCACGTATTCGTGCTTAACTCGACGTGGCACGTCGTTTTACAGCAAAACAAGCTAGATTCGAACACTTCGTTTTACCAGTGTTCGTGAGTGTGAACTCAAAAACGTAATATCTCCAGAACTGCGTGAAACGCACGTATTCGTGCTTAACTCGACGTGGCACGTCGTTTTACAGCAAAACAAGCTAGATTCGAACACTTCGTTTTACCAGTGTTCGTGAGTGTGACTCGAAAACGTAATATCTCCAGAACTGCGTGAAATGCACGTAGTCGTGCGTAACTCGACGTGGCACGTCGGTTTAGAGCAAAACAAACTAGATTCGAACACTTCGTTTTACCAGTGTTCGTGAGTGTGAATTCAAAAACGTAATATCTCCAGAACTGCGTGAAATGCACGTATTCGTGCTTAACTCGACGTGGCACGTCGTTTTAGAGCAAAACAAGCTTGATTCGAACACTTCGTTTTACCAGTGTGCGTGAGTGTGAACTCAAAAACGTAATATCTCCAGAACTGCGTGAAACGCACGTATTCGTGCTTAACTCGACGTGGCACGTCGTTTTACAGCAAAACAAGCTAGATTCGAACACTTCGTTTTACCAGTGTTCGTGAGTGTGAACTCAAAAACGTAATATCTCCAGAACTGCGTGAAACGCACGTATTCGTGCTTAACTCGACGTGGCACGTCGTTTTACAGCAAAACAAGCTAGATTCGAACACTTCGTTTTACCAGTGTTCGTGAGTGTGACTCGAAAACGTAATATCTCCAGAACTGCGTGAAATGCACGTAGTCGTGCGTAACTCGACGTGGCACGTCGTTTTAGAGCAAAACAAACTAGATTCGAACACTTCGTTTTACCAGTGTTCGTGAGTGTGAATTCAAAAACGTAATATCTCCAGAACTGCGTGAAATGCACGTATTCGTGCTTAACTCGACGTGGCACGTCGTTTTAGAGCAAAACAAACTAGATTCGAACACTTCGTTTTACCAGTGTTCGTGAGTGTGAACTCAGAAACGTAATATCTCCAGAACTGCGTGAAATGCACGTATTCGTGCTTAACTCGACGTGCCACGTCGTTTTAGAGCAAAACAAGCTAGATTCGAACACTTCGTTTTACCAGTGTTCGTGAGTGTGAACTCAAAAACGTAACATCTCCAGAACTGCGTGAAATGCACGTATTCGTGCTTAACTCGACGTGGCACGTCGTTTTAGAGCAAAACAAGCTAGATTCGAACACTTCGTTTTACCAGTGTTCGTGAGTGTGAATTCAAAAACGTAATATCTCCAGAACTGCGTGAAATGCACGTGTTCGTGCTTAACTCGACGTGGCACGTCGTTTTAGAGCAAAACAAACTAGATTCGAACACTTCGTTTTACCAGTGTTCGTGAGTGTGAACTCAAAAACGTAATATCTCCAGAACTGCGTGAAATGCACGTATTCGTGCTTAACTCGACGTGGCACGTCGTTTTAGAGCAAAACAAGCTTGATTCGAACACTTCGTTTTACCAGTGTGCGTGAGTGTGAACTCAAAAACGTAATATCTCCAGAACTGCGTGAAACGCACGTATTCGTGCTTAACTCGACGTGGCACGTCGTTTTAAAGCAAAACAAGCTAGATTCGAACACTTCGTTTTACCAGTGTTCGTGAGTGTGACTCGAAAACGTAATATCTCCAGAACTGCGTGAAATGCACGTAGTCGTGCGTAACTCGACGTGGCACGTCGTTCTAGAGCAAAACAAACTAGATTCGAACACTTCGTTTTACCAGTGTTCGTGAGTGTGAATTCAAAAACGTAATATCTCCAGAACTGCGTGAAATGCACGTATTCGTGCTTAACTCGACGTGGCACGTCGTTTTAGAGCAAAACAAACTAGATTCGAACACTTCGTTTTACCAGTGTTCGTGAGTGTGAACTCAGAAACGTAATATCTCCAGAACTGCGTGAAATGCACGTATTCGTGCTTAACTCGACGTGCCACGTCGTTTTAGAGCAAAACAAGCTAGATTCGAACACTTCGTTTTACCAGTGTTCGTGAGTGTGAACTCAAAAACGTAATATCTCCAGAACTGCGTGACACGCACGTATTCGTGCTTAACTCGACGTGGCACGTCGTTTTACAGCAAAACAAGCTAGATTCGAACACTTCGTTTTACCAGTGTTCGTGAGTGTGAACTCAAAAACGTAATATCTCCAGAACTGCGTGAAATGCATGTATTCGTGCTTAACTCGACGTGGCACGTCGTTTTAGAGCAAAACAAGCTAGATTCGAACACTTCGTTTTACCAGTGTTCGTGAGTGTGACTCGAAAACGTAATATCTCCAGAACTGCGTGAAACGCACGTATTCGTGCTTAACTCGACGTGGCACGTCGTTTTAGAGCAAAACAAGCTAGATTCGAACACTTCGTTTTACCAGTGTTCGTGAGTGTGACTCGAAAACGTAATATCTCCAGAACTGCGTGAAATGCACGTATTCGTGCTTAACTCGACGTGGCACGTCGTTTTAGAGCAAAACAAGCTTGATTCGAACACTTCGTTTTACCAGTGTTCGTGAGTGTGAATTCAAAAACGTAATATCTCTCCAGAACTGCGTGAAATGCACGTATTCGTGCTTAACTCGACGTGGCACGTCGTTTTAGAGCAAAACAAACTAGATTCGAACACTTCGTTTTACCAGTGTTCGTGAGTGTGAACTCAGAAACGTAATATCTCCAGAACTGCGTGAAATGCACGTATTCGTGCTTAACTCGACGTGCCACGTCGTTTTAGAGCAAAACAAGCTAGATTCGAACACTTCGTTTTACCAGTGTTCGTGAGTGTGAACTCAAAAACGTAATATCTCCAGAACTGCGTGAAATGCATGTATTCGTGCTTAACTCGACGTGGCACGTCGTTTTAGAGCAAAACAAGCTTGATTCGAACACTTCGTTTTACCAGTGTGCGTGAGTGTGAACTCAAAAACGTAATATCTCCAGAACTGCGTGAATGCACGTATTCGTGCTTAACTCGACGTGGCACGTCGTTTTAGAGCAAAACAAGCTTGATTCGAACACTTCGTTTTACCAGTGTGCGTGAGTGTGAACTCAAAAACGTAATATCTCCAGAACTGCGCGAAACGCACGTATTCGTGCTTAACTCGACGTGGCACGTCGTTTTACAGCAAAACAAGCTAGATTCGAACACTTCGTTTTACCAGTGTTCGTGAGTGTGAACTCAAAAACGTAATATCTCCAGAACTGCGTGAAACGCACGTATTCGTGCTTAACTCGACGTGGCACGTCGTTTTAAAGCAAAACAAGCTAGATTCGAACACTTCGTTTTACCAGTGTTCGTGAGTGTGACTCGAAAACGTAATATCTCCAGAACTGCGTGAAATGCACGTAGTCGTGCGTAACTCGACGTGGCACGTCGTTCTAGAGCAAAACAAACTAGATTCGAACACTTCGTTTTACCAGTGTTCGTGAGTGTGAATTCAAAAACGTAATATCTCCAGAACTGCGTGAAATGCACGTATTCGTGCTTAACTCGACGTGGCACGTCGTTTTAGAGCAAAACAAACTAGATTCGAACACTTCGTTTTACCAGTGTTCGTGAGTGTGAACTCAGAAACGTAATATCTCCAGAACTGCGTGAAATGCACGTATTCGTGCTTAACTCGACGTGCC
The DNA here is from genome assembly GCF_055824585.1 of Amblyomma mixtum. Classification (NCBI taxonomy): domain Eukaryota; kingdom Metazoa; phylum Arthropoda; class Arachnida; order Ixodida; family Ixodidae; genus Amblyomma; species Amblyomma mixtum. Next base: position 11,709 of record NW_028317708.1, read on the forward strand.
ACGTCGTTTTAGAGCAAAACAAGCTAGATTCGAACACTTCGTTTTACCAGTGTTCGTGAGTGTGAACTCAAAAACGTAATATCTCCAGAACTGCGTGAAACGCACGTATTCGTGCTTAACTCGACGTGGCACGTCGTTTTAGAGCAAAACAAGCTAGATTCGAACACTTCGTTTTACCAGTGTTCGTGAGTGTGACTCGAAAACGTAATATCTCCAGAACTGCGTGAAATGCACGTATTCGTGCTTAACTCGACGTGGCACGTCGTTTTAGAGCAAAACAAGCTTGATTCGAACACTTCGTTTTACCAGTGTGCGTGAGTGTGAACTCAAAAACGTAATATCTCCAGAACTGCGTGAAACGCACGTATTCGTGCTTAACTCGACGTGGCACGTCGTTTTACAGCAAAACAAGCTAGATTCGAACACTTCGTTTTACCAGTGTTCGTGAGTGTGAACTCAAAAACGTAATATCTCCAGAACTGCGTGAAACGCACGTATTCGTGCTTAACTCGACGTGGCACGTCGTTTTAGAGCAAAACAAGCTAGATTCGAACACTTCGTTTTACCAGTGTTCGTGAGTGTGACTCGAAAACGTAATATCTCCAGAACTGCGTGAAATGCACGTATTCGTGCTTAACTCGACGTGGCACGTCGTTTTAGAGCAAAACAAGCTTGATTCGAACACTTCGTTTTACCAGTGTGCGTGAGTGTGAACTCAAAAACGTAATATCTCCAGAACTGCGTGAAACGCACGTATTCGTGCTTAACTCGACGTGGCACGTCGTTTTACAGCAAAACAAGCTAGATTCGAACACTTCGTTTTACCAGTGTTCGTGAGTGTGAACTCAAAAACGTAATATCTCCAGAACTGCGTGAAACGCACGTATTCGTGCTTAACTTAACGTTTTACAGCAAAACAAGCTAGATTCGAACACTTCGTTTTACCAGTGTTCGTGAGTGTGACTCGAAAACGTAATATCTCCAGAACTGCGTGAAATGCACGTAGTCGTGCGTAACTCGACGTGGCACGTCGTTTTAGAGCAAAACAAACTAGATTCGAACACTTCGTTTTACCAGTGTTCGTGAGTGTGAATTCAAAAACGTAATATCTCCAGAACTGCGTGAAATGCACGTATTCGTGCTTAACTCGACGTGGCACGTCGTTTTAGAGCAAAACAAGCTTGATTCGAACACTTCGTTTTACCAGTGTGCGTGAGTGTGAACTCAAAAACGTAATATCTCCAGAACTGCGTGAAACGCACGTATTCGTGCTTAACTCGACGTGGCACGTCGTTTTACAGCAAAACAAGCTAGATTCGAACACTTCGTTTTACCAGTGTTCGTGAGTGTGAACTCAAAAACGTAATATCTCCAGAACTGCGTGAAACGCACGTATTCGTGCTTAACTCGACGTGGCACGTCGTTTTACAGCAAAACAAGCTAGATTCGAACACTTCGTTTTACCAGTGTTCGTGAGTGTGACTCGAAAACGTAATATCTCCAGAACTGCGTGAAATGCACGTAGTCGTGCGTAACTCGACGTGGCACGTCGTTTTAGAGCAAAACAAACTAGATTCGAACACTTCGTTTTACCAGTGTTCGTGAGTGTGAATTCAAAAACGTAATATCTCCAGAACTGCGTGAAATGCACGTATTCGTGCTTAACTCGACGTGGCACGTCGTTTTAGAGCAAAACAAACTAGATTCGAACACTTCGTTTTACCAGTGTTCGTGAGTGTGAACTCAGAAACGTAATATCTCCAGAACTGCGTGAAATGCCAGTCGTTTTACCAGTGTTCGTGAGTGTGAACTCAGAAACGTAATATCTCCAGAACTGCGTGAAATGCACGTATTCGTGCTTAACTCGACGTGCCACGTCGTTTTAGAGCAAAACAAGCTAGATTCGAACACTTCGTTTTACCAGTGTTCGTGAGTGTGAACTCAAAAACGTAACATCTCCAGAACTGCGTGAAATGCACGTATTCGTGCTTAACTCGACGTGGCACGTCGTTTTAGAGCAAAACAAGCTAGATTCGAACACTTCGTTTTACCAGTGTTCGTGAGTGTGAATTCAAAAACGTAATATCTCCAGAACTGCGTGAAATGCACGTGTTCGTGCTTAACTCGACGTGGCACGTCGTTTTAGAGCAAAACAAACTAGATTCGAACACTTCGTTTTACCAGTGTTCGTGAGTGTGAACTCAAAAACGTAATATCTCCAGAACTGCGTGAAATGCACGTATTCGTGCTTAACTCGACGTGGCACGTCGTTTTAGAGCAAAACAAGCTTGATTCGAACACTTCGTTTTACCAGTGTGCGTGAGTGTGAACTCAAAAACGTAATATCTCCAGAACTGCGTGAAACGCACGTATTCGTGCTTAACTCGACGTGGCACGTCGTTTTAAAGCAAAACAAGCTAGATTCGAACACTTCGTTTTACCAGTGTTCGTGAGTGTGAACTCGAAAACGTAATATCTCCAGAACTGCGTGAAATGCACGTAGTCGTGCGTAACTCGACGTGGCACGTCGTTCTAGAGCAAAACAAACTAGATTCGAACACTTCGTTTTACCAGTGTTCGTGAGTGTGAATTCAAAAACGTAATATCTCCAGAACTGCGTGAAATGCACGTATTCGTGCTTAACTCGACGTGCCACGTCGTTTTAGAGCAAAACAAGCTAGATTCGAACACTTCGTTTTACCAGTGTTCGTGAGTGTGAACTCAAAAACGTAATATCTCCAGAACTGCGTGACACGCACGTATTCGTGCTTAACTCGACGTGGCACGTCGTTTTACAGCAAAACAAGCTAGATTCGAACACTTCGTTTTACCAGTGTTCGTGAGTGTGAACTCAAAAACGTAATATCTCCAGAACTGCGTGAAACGCACGTATTCGTGCTTAACTCGACGTGGCACGTCGTTTTAGAGCAAAACAAGCTAGATTCGAACACTTCGTTTTACCAGTGTTCGTGAGTGTGACTCGAAAACGTAATATCTCCAGAACTGCGTGAAATGCACGTATTCGTGCTTAACTCGACGTGGCACGTCGTTTTAGAGCAAAACAAGCTTGATTCGAACACTTCGTTTTACCAGTGTGCGTGAGTGTGAACTCAAAAACGTAATATCTCCAGAACTGCGTGAAACGCACGTATTCGTGCTTAACTCGACGTGGCACGTCGTTTTACAGCAAAACAAGCTAGATTCGAACACTTCGTTTTACCAGTGTTCGTGAGTGTGAACTCAAAAACGTAATATCTCCAGAACTGCGTGAAACGCACGTATTCGTGCTTAACTCGACGTGGCACGTCGTTTTACAGCAAAACAAGCTAGATTCGAACACTTCGTTTTACCAGTGTTCGTGAGTGTGAACTCGAAAACGTAATATCTCCAGAACTGCGTGAAATGCACGTAGTCGTGCGTAACTCGACGTGGCACGTCGGTTTAGAGCAAAACAAACTAGATTCGAACACTTCGTTTTACCAGTGTTCGTGAGTGTGAATTCAAAAACGTAATATCTCCAGAACTGCGTGAAATGCACGTATTCGTGCTTAACTCGACGTGGCACGTCGTTTTAGAGCAAAACAAACTAGATTCGAACACTTCGTTTTACCAGTGTTCGTGAGTGTGAACTCAGAAACGTAATATCTCCAGAACTGCGTGAAATGCACGTATTCGGCTTAACTCGACGTGCCACGTCGTTTTAGAGCAAAACAAGCTAGATTCGAACACTTCGTTTTACCAGTGTTCGTGAGTGTGAACTCAAAAACGTAATATCTCCAGAACTGCGTGACACGCACGTATTCGTGCTTAACTCGACGTGGCACGTCGTTTTACAGCAAAACAAGCTAGATTCGAACACTTCGTTTTACCAGTGTTCGTGAGTGTGAACTCAAAAACGTAATATCTCCAGAAC